>NW_027397092.1:8387309-8404429 GCF_003265705.2 Callorhinus ursinus | reverse complement strand
TATCCATACAATAGAAAAAATTTAAGCAAGACAAATATCCAAAATTAGACCACACCTATATGTTAGAATACTGGGCAGCCATTAAACGTACAGTAAAGAATATTCAGTCACTGAAAACACATTTGCAATATATTATTTGTGAAAGTCACAAAAATTTTCAAAGAATTTAGACTTTGGGTTTTTTTTTTAATGTTTTAATTTTTTAAATTTTTTGTGGGCTGAGGGGCAGAGGGAGAAAGAGAGAGAGAATCTCAAACAGGCTCCACGCCCAGCACAGAGCCTGACGTGGGGCTCGATCTCATGACCCTGAGATCATGACCTGAGCTGAAATCAAGAGTGAGACGCTTAACCGATTGAGCCACCCAGGCGCCGTACGTTTTTTACTGTCATAGGAAAAGATTAGAATGAAACACAGTGAAAATACTAACAATGGTTACCTCTAAGCAGAGAGATTGTAGGTTATTTTTCTTTCTTTCTACTTCCCTGCATATTTTCAGTTCTAAAATTTCTTGCCAAGGGAACACAGGTAACTACAGATATGAATCAAACAGACTGAGAAATTTATCATAGAGTTCTCCACAGAAAGCACTGAAAACACCCACAGCAAGGAATATCACCAGGAGAAAAAGAAGCAATCATAGAAAAAAGCCACAAGGCATCTCAACCATCATCCATACAGGTGAGTCCCATTTGGGGGAAATCCAATAAAGAAAGGGTTCACATTTATAAGATAAATAAACTAAGAAATAGGGAGGGTGATTACTTACATTTGCAAAAGTTTACTTCTTTACTAAAATATTCATCCCTAAGGTGTCTTAAAGTATGTTCCTTTGTGCAGAGGTTCTCAAAGCTATTTGTCGGTCAGAATCACCACTAGAGTGTTTCTAAAATGCAGACCATCAGACCACATTCCTGATAATTCTGATTTCTTGCTAAGAGGTGAGACTCAAGAATTCTCATTAAAAAAAAAAAAAAGCTCCCCAACTACTAAACTGTTAGAAATGAAAAGAGACTTAAGACATATTTCAACAAAATGCAATGTGAAGATCTTGTTTTGATTGTTATCCAAACAAACCAACTGAAAGAAACACGGGGGAGGCAGGAAATGATGGAGTATGGAAATTAGATGATATTAACAAATGTGCTAACGCTGCTGAGTACATGTTGGTATTGTAGTTATAGGGTATTTTTTTAAATCTGTATCTTTTAGAGATAGATACAAAGTGTTTGTTGGTTAATCATTATAGTATCTGAGATTGACTTTAAAATATTCCAACAACAACAACAAAAAATGACAATTTTTTTTTTAAAAAGTGGGAGAGAACAGAAGAAACAAAAATGTTAAGAAAATTATTCAAAACGCATCCTGGCTACAAGAGAATGTAGTATACTGTTTCTCTGTACTTACTTTTCTCTACTGCTTACATTTAAAATTCTATAAAAATTTAGGGGGAAAAAGGCAGCCCAGCAGCCTGGACACCACTTCTTCATGGATTAAAGACATTCAGTTTGCAACACGGGACCTAAAAGCCATTTTTCAGGACCTCCCTCTTGCATAAAGTAAGAAATTTCACATTTTTGGAATTACCATTTGCAAAACATCAGGGAGTTAATGTTTATAAACGTCAACTCCACATACTAAAGACAGCCCTACTAAGTTAAAAATGGGACCCATATTTCATAAGCAATGTTTATCATCTATTACCTTATTCGTTATTACTACAACCCCTAAAAGAGAAAAATAATTCCCAAGAGACAGAAGTCCAAATTATGGCTCCAACAGATAAAGTACCACTTCTAAATATGTTCACTAAAAGAATGAAAAACGGTAAGCAACATAATGCTAAGTATCTGATGATAAGGAAACAGTTAAGCAAATTCCGACTCCTTCATTCGACGGACATGTCAAAGAGGATGATTACAGAGAATATTAACTATAGCAGGACATAGTTAGCTAATAACCTTAAGTTAAAAAAAAGTTTTTGGCAGAATACACACCTATGAATGGATATCTACTTTTCTAGAAAAAAAATACATGTAAAATTTTAGAGTTTGTCTCTAGGGAGCGGATTATGAGAATTTAAAATTTCTGTATTTTCTCCATTTTTAATCATAAACACCAATTACTTGTTTAATAAGACCAAAAAAAAAAAAATGAAGAAGGAAATCCAGCATTGCACAACTTGTCAGCTCGAGCCCACAGAAGGAGATCTCAGACTAAGACTACACATCTCACTCTATTGCTGTGTGACATGGGTCTCCAGATGATGGAGCAAAACATCACATCATGGCAACAACATCCATTCTGCACACAAACAAACAAAAGAAGTCCTAGAGAAGGTTTTCATCAAGTAATCCGGCCAAGACAATACCGTATGCGTAGAACACATCCCAGCATCAAAATGTTTCTAGAATATTTTTAAATTATGCACATTTGTTTCTATTTAGAATTTCCCAGTTTCATCTGAAACACGTATCCATCGCTAAACTCAGGCTTTCTCAGAGCCATTTCTAATCATTTCTGGAACAAGGTCAAAGGAGAAGCAATGAAGGCCTCTCATAAAACGAAAGATATTCAAAACTAACCAAAAACTCTTTACAAGATACCGAATGGGTGTCAACACAGTAAGGGAAGGACCTTTAAAAGTAATTTTTAACTCAACCTAAGCTTTTCAAATTAAAAAAAAAAAAAGAAAAAGAAAAGAAAAGAGCTACTAAAATATAATCTTTTAACCTTGCATAAACTCTGGAATAAAACCAATCTGACTTAACTTGGTAGTATAACCACAGATACATTTTCATTTAAAATGTCCTTATTTAGCTTGCCCCCTTGAATTCCTTTCTGTTGCTTAATTTCCAAACAAGAGATATTACTGCTAGTCTTAAATGGATGAATCATCTGAGAAGGGTCTCTCTGACCCCGCTGACAGTGTAGTTCTAAAAACAGAATATTATAGATTATCAGAGAAGGAAGTTTTGAAGTATCAGCTTCGGGTCTGAAGCATGTCTTATGGGGCCACCCAAAAAGACAGCTTTCCTTGTAGTCCCCCCAGCCCGAAACTCTAATCTCCAGCCCGAAAACAGATGCATTCCTCTAATTCCAAGGGGGTGGGGGGTGGGGGCAGGGCCAGGCATCACCACGGAAGCTTCTGGTCACTGGAGCCGGAGTGGAGAGGTTGCAGCTGAGGAAACAGCGTGGTGGCCCAGAAGGTGGCAGGATGGCGGAGCCCGCGTCTACTGGGCACCTGTACCCCAGCTGTTCTCACTGGGTCACTGGGTCCTCCCCACCCCTGCAGCCCCTTCTCCACCTTCTCAGGGATGATCATCCCCTTGCCCAGGTCCTATCCTTCTCAACACCTAACCTTTATCACCCATTTTTTCTCGGTCCTTCAGTTGTTTAAATCTCATTGTGGGTCTTCCCTCCTAGGATCTCAACTCACTGAAAAATTTGCGTTCCTGAGTGTTGCTTTTAGTTTGTGGAGTTGGTTTCTCTTTCTCATTTTTGCTGTGCAGGAAATACGAAAGGTGCACGCTACCCGCGACACATTAGTCACGTGGCCCACTATCCACATTTTCCTGGACGTGTCATGTGAACAGCCCCCCCCCACACACACACACACCCATCTTTCCACTCTGTGCTCCGAGGCAGCTGAGTTTGCTAGGTTTCTGCTTGTTTTCTTCCTCTAAATGTGCACAGCTCAGTCAGGGCTACTCGCACAAGTAGATCCTGAATCTAACAAGATGCACTCATCTGGCACAAAGCATAAGATACCCTCCTTTGTTCCAACAGAAGATCGGACACCTGTGAGTGACTCTACCACAGTCACCATCCGTAAAGGGGGGGGAAAAAAAAAGCTTCCACCCCAGAGAACTGCTCTCCGCCTTAGAGAGGCTCGTTACCCCCCATGGAGTCCCGTTCTACTCACACTTGCCCCCCTGCGCTCCCTGTCCATCTCATTAGATGCTACTTGGAGTTTCGGACCAAATCTAAGACTCCAGCGCCCTGCAGGTGCTCCATGCCGTGACGGGCAGCTCACGTGTAAGGTCCCCTGTGCCTTCATCCGGGGGTGGCCCTAGCTTTACCGCCGTCTTGCTCAGTCTGAACGGAGGGGCGATCTCAGACATCCGGGAGACTTCTGTCACCTATAGCTGAAACATGACCATGGAGTCAAACCCACATCGCATTCACCTGCCACTGGCCTGCCTCGAGTCCCCTTCCCAAAGAGCACGTCGTGGTTTCCTCTGCACCCCGCCAATCTCAACTCTCTAACCGGGTTTCAAGAAGCTCGCTGATGCGCCTTCCTGCGCCTGCAGCCTGACTTCATCACCTCCCAGAGAGAGAGACCACGGACCGAGTCAGCCTTTGAGACAAAAACAGCTTCTTCTTCTTCTTTTTAAATTTTATTTATTTTTATTTTTTTTTTTATCATGTTCAGCTAGCCAGCATATAGTTCATCATTAGTTCGACGAGTCATTAGGTGCATATAACACCCAGTGCTCATCACCACACATGACATCACCCGGCTACCCATCCCCCCACCCCCCTGCCTTCTGTAACCCTCAGTTTGGTTCCTGGGGTCCAGAGTCTCTCACGGTTTGTCTCTCTCTCTGATTTCTTCCCATTCAGTTTTCCCTCCCTTCCCCTGTGGGCCTCCCACACTATTCCTTATGTTCCACATATGAATGAAACCGTATGATAACTGTCTTTCTCTGCTTGACTTATTTCACTTAACAGCTTCTTTCCTCCTCCTCTGGGCTCTGCACTTGCTCTTCTTCCCGTCCTACCACTCTCTCTCTTCTTGGTTAGTCTTCCACGTACACCCATCCCTGAAAAGACCCGCCAGCAAAACGGCCTCCAGAGGCATCAGAGGACTCTGCTCTCCAACGAGCCCTTCAGTCACCTCCTCGGTTCTCCCTGTGGATGTTCACAATCACGTGCCCACTTACACTCACTTTGACTTGTTTATTTCACTTCAATACCTTTCCCGGATATTTGACGTCTTCCTCATAGGCTGTAAGCCCCTCCCAGGCACAAACTATGTCTTTGCTTCTTTTTTAAGTAGCCTCCACATGGGCTCAACGTGGAGCCCAACATGGGGCCTGAACTCACGACCCTGAGTTTCAAGACCTGAGCTGAGATCAAGAGTTGGATTCTGCACCGACTGAGCCACCCAAGCGCCCCATGAATTATGTCTTTCAAACACAACACCATCCTCCATAGACCCTGTGCAGTGCCTAGCACACAGGAAAAGCTTATCAAATATATGACTTGATGAATGGCTCTCCTTAGTCTTCCAGAATTGGAACAGCCTCTGTTAACATTTAACACAACCCCACAATTTCTAGTGCAGTTTTCAGTGCAAAGCAATGCTTGGGCTTCACACTCAACCCCGTGTGCAACATGCTCTCCTTGCTCGGGCAACTTCGGCAAGATTTAAAACAGAACGTCCATCTCTAGCGATCTTACAAGCAGAAAAATCCATCAGTGACTCCAGCCCAGCAAGAAAGGGGATGGGACAGCAAAACGTAACCCACCTTATTCTCTCCTGGTGATCTCGTCCTTTCTCATATGTCCCTAAACTCCCCATTTTAAACTTTCCAGGCACAAACTTGCTGCAATCCAAAGCCAAGAGCATGAAACTTTCCACCATACCCGGCCACTGAACAACGTTTTCAAAAGCAGAGGTCACTAGCTGCTCCTCTCCCTTGGCCAGGAAAAAAACAAAATGCCAAAACCCAAAGGTACCTTGAATGACCCACTGCCTTCCAGGGCAGTCCAACCTTGGCAGTGACTACCTGTGCCATAAGCCCCTAGCAGAGACCGCCTAGACATATTTACTGCCCTCTCCCAGTCTGTATAGCCCTCACCTGGAGCTGTAAGTTGCATAACTCAGGAGTTACTCTGGCCCTGGGTCCAAAATTAAATGATGTGTTGGGATATTGGGCATCCCTGGAGGCGCCGGGGTCAAGAGTCATCAGCAAGACCAAAGCCCCTCCAGGGCTCCAAAGCCCCTGGCCTGGGGATGAGAACCAATTTGTGCATTAAAAGCAGGGGAGTGAGGAGGTAAGAGTCTCAGAACAGAACTTGGTAGCTGGAAAGCCGGTTTATTTGAGGTACGGAACGCGGAAATTTGCCAGCTACAGAGAAATGAAGTAAATTAGGGAGAACAAGGAAATTACGGGCTGGGAGACAGAGTTATTATGAAAAGCTGATTTCACTGTCCAAAAATGCTAGCCTGCATTTATTCTCAAAATTATCCAAATATTTCAGCAATCATCTATTTATATGGTTGTTTTCTGGACATTTCCTTACTGTTTCTCTCCGGTCTTTTTTTACAGCGTGGATGTGATTTGCTTTGGAAATCATTTCCTTCCTTGTGTCACAATCTGCAAGGCCTCATCTATCTGCCCCTCTAGGTCCCCAAAGGTTTGGACTTGGAAAAGGGGTTTCAGCTGATCTGAAGCAAAATGCCCTGTAGCAGAAAAAAACAAAACAAAACAAAAAAGACCTCCGTTTCTCACTTCGCTACCTAAGTAAGTTTGATCTGCATATTTATCCCCTCCAACTGCCACCGCGGACAGGGATCCAACTATGCCCTTAAAAGAGATTTCCACTTTCTCGTGTGACTCCAGACCTGGAGTAAAGATATGAAACAACTTTTCTCAGCTGGAAGCCAGGCGCTATTACCTTGGCCTGTGCCCTGAGGTTTGCAAACCAACGTCTTCTCCCACGTCTCTAGAAAACAAAGCTCCCAATGGTAAGTGCGTGAGTCATTCCCACAGAGGTGACTTATCATTCAAATTGAATTAACTGTAAATGCAAGCAGTTTGAAAAAAATTAAGGCCTTATGTTCAGTGTTGTCACTACATTTGTTAGGGATTTCATCACTGTGTGGAGGCGTTTAGTTCCAGCCTAACATTTGGACAGATGGAGACCTCCGCTGGAACACTCGGGTCAAAGGAGCCAGCTCCGCTGGGGCTCGCGGACCCAGCCTCCCCATCTCCCCAAGTGCCAGGTGGGACAGAGCGCGCCCTGCGCTTGGAGGCCACGGCCATAGAATCAGCAAGCCCGTTATGAAATCTCTTTTACAAAGCGATGGATAAATATTTGCTGTCGTTCTTAGAATCCTTCTTATTTGTATAAAGATAGTTGATCTGTGTGTGTGTTTTTCCCGCAGGTATTTTGGCAAGCTTGATCTGAGGCACTCAGGAGAGCAAATGATTAGTAATATTTTCAAAGTCAGGAGAGAGGGAGGGAGGGAGGGAGGAAGGGATGGAGGCAGAGAGGGAGGACGGACCAACACCAATGTTCAAGCACCGGCTTCCACCACAATCAGGGTAGACGGCCGCAAAAATCACCACGTGTATACACGATGAATTTTCAATCACAATTTTAGGCTACGGGCAAAGAGAGGGTTGTTATCTATATGTTACAAGAAAATCCTAAGTGCAATAAGAATGACACCAATTTAAAGGCACAGTTCATTTTTCTCTTATTGTCAAAATCATGTTTCTGCATTTTTTCCAGGTTCCTGCTCATTTACCCTTTGCAATCAGAAAAAGAAAGACTTCACAAGAAGCACTGTCGGGGGGGGGGGGAAACAAAGTGCAAGAGAACAGCGCTGAGCACGAGGGTGTGCATTCACGTGGACCCGTGCATGGACCGATGTGTTCACGTGGATCCGTTCCCATGGACCCGGGCAGCTTGCCTCCCTGTGAGCAGGGGAGATAAATGAGAGTTTGGGTAGGAGGCTGAGGTGAGTCAGATGAAGCCTCCTCTCCGTGGGGGAGGGTTCCTGGATCCACCTCAACCAGAGTAGGTAATGGCCTCATGGCTGGCAGACTCCACTGTGTTTAGGAGAGGCGGCACGTACGAGTGCTTCTCCGCCACACCAACCGGAGAGGCAAAGGTGAAGACAGGTCCCACTGCCGGCAGAGGAGGGACAGGAGATGAGGCATCTGTGACTGTACCTACATCTGTCGCAGTGTTAGTCCCGTGTGACGAAGAGATCCAACTCACGCAGGTGTACAGAACCAGGGACCTGGTAGCCTTCCTCTAGTCAAAGCGCTGCCTTCCCGCATGCCCCAGCCGAGCTCAAGGAGGCCTACGGACTGAAACAACCACCTGTTCTTGTAACTCCCAATCTCCCTGTCCGGGGAGTTCCTACCAGCAACCAGCCCTGGCCCACCATGGACTCCTCCACACAGCGCCCAGAAGGTCTACTTCACCCACAAGAAAATGCACAGTCCTTCCCCGAGTCCCTCCGACTTTGTCTCCCACCATGTCTCTCGGAAGCCCCTTGGTTTCCAGCACACCAGCCTTCCTGACAGTCTCAGGGGCGAGACTTTTTCGGTGAGGCCTCTCCTCAACGAGCCTCTTAACAGGATTGCCAAATTAAGCAAATAAAAATACAGGACACCCGGTCAGAGCTGAATTACAGGTAAACAACCAGTTATTTGTTAGTATAAGTATGTCCCAAATTATGAGCTTACCAACTGAGGCTACAACTGTAATGTCAGAGGATAAGGCACAACTTCAACAAGCGTCAAGGGGAGGGTGGAAGACAACAGAATGTGGACAGGGTGGTGGAGACCCGGATGAGCCTAAAATGAATTCTTGGGAGTTGGGGCTCTTACTAAAGTCAAAGGTGTAAGGCTGACCAGAGTAAGAAGGGTGAGCCATCTGGGTACAGAAACTGCTTAGGCAACATCCCCGCACTGGAAACTAGCAAGCCTTTGGTAGACCAAAGAACAGAAAGCCATTCATTGAGAGGAAGGACAGACAGAGGCAACAGAGGTGGGACTGGAAAGATTGTGGATCCACTGATGGGGGCTGATCATGCCCCAGGAGCACCTCCTTCCCAATTCCCAACTCCCTGAGTATTAATCATTTATGTCCCTGGGTCAAATACCTCCTCCTTCCCTAACTTCCCAGCAGGAAGTCACCTCTGTGCACTGAAATAGCACTTTCTGCAGCTGGTTCCACGTGGAATTACTCACGGCCCTACCATTCTATGGTCCCCGAGGGCAGAGTTGGTCGTGCCCATCTCTGTGACCTGAACAACACCTCATGTATGTAGGCTCTCGATAAATGGATTTCTCTGAATGCTGGCAAGTCTGAATTCTCTAGCATAACAAATATGGCGCCCATGGTCTTAGAAGACAAGGTGAACTAACCATGTCAAGGGACTAAGTACCAGGTCTCTATGAAGCTGGAGTCGGGCTGTGTCTGAGAAACCAAAGCAGTGCCTCCCAAGGAGGGAAAGCTCACACCAAGGCCCAGAGGCTAGGGCCAGGTGCGTGGAGAAGTCTGTAGCAGACACTGGAGCCGCATAAAATAACGGGAGCTCAGGGGTGAGAGTGGACCGGGGCAGGTATTGTAGCAACGGACTGGTTTAGAGCAAGGACTCTATGGCCCACACCAGCTCGGTGGAAATCCTACCTTCACTACATACCACCTCGGGCAAGTCATTTAACTTCTTTTTTGCCTTCATCTGCAAAGTTTCTTCATCGGAAAAATGAGCTACAGTAGTCCTTACCTCATTGGGTTATTCTGAGCATGAATTAAGACGAGCCCTGGGAAGCTCTTTAGCACTCGGTCTCAGATTAACTGTGTTGGCTCTTATCACTGCTATCAGATCAACAGTGTTAAGTGCCTTTTGTGTGTTAGATAGATTCCAGGAATCCAAGTATTTTTAAAAACCATTAGAGTAACTCCAAAATGTTGGGCTCACAGGCCAAAAAAGGACTATGACAGCCCTGTAAGTTAAGGATAAAGAGCCATCTATTGGGGGGAGAGGTGGGGGCGGGGCAGGTAGTGAATTCAATATGAAACATCTCTGAACAGCGATGTCTCAAAGACAACTGAAAATCCAGGATGTAAGAAAGACCTCTGTGGACACTGGAATGTGGGAGCCAGCCGTCCAAGAGAGCAACTGAAACAATAAGAACAGGCAAGCTGGGTGTGAGAAGGGGAGACCCAGAACCAGGCTGCACGCCGGCAGACTACCTCCATCAACGGGCAGAGACGGGGAAGCCAAGGAGAAAGACAGGAAAAGATCAGCAAAAGATCAGCAAATGTGCAGATCGAGTTGGCACGTGGAAAGTTTACAGACCCCCTCACTGCAAATGGCATGCGCGGCGCATATGGCCTTTCTCCATGGCGGCGGGCTGGCAGGTGATGCGGAGAGGTAAGTCGTGCTTGGGAAGAGTGAGGGACTTAAGGTGTCTGCTGGCGGCCACATAGCTCAGACCCAGACAGAGGTGGGGCCCAGGCCTTGTGAACATCACCAAATGCCGTCCAGAAGGCCCCAACCCTCTTCTGAAGACACCTTGATTACCTAGGGCCTAAGGACACGCTGCAGGTTACACATAAAGCTTTCTGCTTTTCTGGCCACTTCCTGACACCTGGCCAGGTAGACTTCCAAAATATATCAAAGATGAAGGTCATGGTAGTACATCCTGCTGCCTGTTAGCCCTATCAGTATTTCTATCTTCATCTCTATCTGTCTGTCTATCTCTCCATCTATCTATCCGGAGGAGGGTGGTAAGGAAGGAGATGGGAAATACCCGGACATTAGCTAAGGTGTAGCAGGAATGAAGGCAAGACTGGAATTAACACAGGAACAGAAGAGACTAGACCAAGGGTTGAAATGAAGCAGGAGAGGCCAGGTTGGCTCCAGAGGGGCCAAAACAAGGGAAGCAGCAGGAAGGGAAGCCGACAACCATAGGAGTAAGGTAGAGAAAGGTGGAGTCTGGCATTTTCATTTTCTTAAAGTGCAGTTGGAGGACCACGTGAGATATGTGCTAAGAAAACAGACTGGCGGGTCCCAGGGCAGGAAGACTGAACCAGAATCTTTTAGCGGCAGAAGCCCAGATTGAATTTCGCTTGGCTCCCTGCACCGGGAAATTCTTTTGTATGCGAGAGTTTGAGAATTAGAAGAAAAGTCGCTGAAAATGTAGCCTATTTTTTAATCAGGGTAAAATACACACAATTGACCATTTTAACTATTCTTCAGTGTACAGTTTAGTCGTGTAAGGTATATTCACGTGGTTGCAACCAATCTCCAGAACTTTTTACCTTATAAAACCAAACCCCTATATCTAGTATAGATTTATTATTCTACCTGATTCTTTATTCAATAGTTATGCTAACACTCAGCTAACCTTCCTAGATTCAGAGCTGACACACAACCCCGTGGGGACACAGATCCAATGGCAGGCATCCTGGTTCACCGGGCAAAGTCTGAGCTGAATTGGTTATCAAATATTTTGAGTATCACCCATGCTTAGACTGCTATCTAAGTAGTAATTCCGAATACCACGAGAGAAACAATTAATATGAAATAAACATATATTTTTAAAAATATTAATTTCAGGGGCGCCTGGGTAGCTCAGTCTGTTAAGCGGCTACCGTCAGCTCAGGTCATGATCCCGAGGTACTAGGATCGAGCCCCGCATTGGGCTCCCTGCTCAGCACGGAATCTGCTTCTCCCCCTCCCCCTCCCCCTGCTTCTGCTCTCTCTCTCTCTCTCTCTGTAAATAAATAAATAAAATCTTTAAAAAATATATTAATTTCAACCTAAATTTTTGTTCTTTAGGACACGTTTCGGCTTTGACTTTTTCATCTAAAATGTTCTAAATGCCAACTGTCACTTAGAATTATTCCTTTTTGGGGCGCCTGGGTGGCTCAGTCGGTTAAGCATCGAAATCTCGATTTTGGCTTAGGTCATGATCTCAGGGTCCTGGGATCGAGCCCCGCACCAGGCTCCCTACTCAGCGGGGAGCCCGCTTCTCCCTCTCCCTCTGCCCCCCCCCGCCCACTTGTGCACACTTCCTCTATCAAAAATATAAATCTTTAATTAAAAAAAAGAAACCCAAGGTTAGAATTGTTGCTTTTCTTAAGGTCAACACTGACACATTCAAAATTTGTATGGTGTACCATTATGTCAGTATTTGCTAGCACACGTATAGCAGCCCACATGCTTTTATGGACAGTGGTAAATGCGCCACAATGTTGATTTGTTGTCATTTAATATATACTGACAAGCCACAATATGCTAGGCATTGAGATGTTGTTCTATTCAGAATTCAATATCCAGTGTCACACCTAATGAATGGCTCCTGGTTTGAGGTCCATGGTCAAAGGACCTTCAGGTTTTGGGGCCTCCTTGTGATTTTTCTAGATGTTTCTCAGTCATTCCGCCTACATTTCACATTGCAAGTCCATTTTCTGTCATGAGGATGAAGAGCCATCATTTCATTTACTAAAATCATATACCTAGAAACTTTTATTTATGTGTCCAACATTTATAGTTATCCTTGCTGCCCTCCATTAGAAATGTAGTGTTAAAAATTAAAGCCATCCAGGGGCACCTGGCTGGCTTAGGAAGAGCATGCAACTCTTGATGGGTCAGGAGTTCAAGCCCCATGTTGGGTGTAGAGATTACTAAAAAAAAATAATAAACTTAAAAAAAATTAAAGCCATCCAATGATTTTTTTACACCCATGTTGTATGGGATTTCCTTTTTATTTTATTTTATTTTATTTTATTTATTTGTTTCTCAGAAAGAGAGAGAGAGCACAAGCAGGGGGAGCTGCAGAGGGAAAGGGAGAAGCAGGCTCCCTACTGAGCAAGGAGCCCAATGTGGGGCTCGATCCTAGGACCCTGGCATCATGACCTGAGCTGAAGGCAGACACTTGACCAACTGGGCCACCCAGGCGTCCCTGGGATCTCTTTAATATATAATCCCTTCTTACGTGTAAGCAGCACTAAATAAGTTTGCATTTAAATATTATTTAAGCCTGATTTTAGAGTAAATAATTAAATCCATTCAAAGTGTGTACCATGGTCTACTCTGCACAATCTTTTATCGGACAAATAGTGACATTCTAACTATGTGCAGAGTACACTAGAGACTTAAAAATTATTATTAAAATGCCAGTTGAAAAAAGGGAAAATCTCTCTTTTTATACAGAAGTCATAAATACTGTCTAGCTTGAACAATAGTACAGTAGATTCTTTTATACAAGGAGAAATAATGACACAAAGAAATTTAGCAGTTTCCTTAAAGTCTAACATGCAAGCAGGTAAATTAATGAGTCTTCCTACTTAGAAAAGCATTTCAAAAAGATCTGATCCTTTTTTGTTAACACCTTCATGTATAAAAAGAAAAACAGAAATTTCTTCCTCTCTGAGGGCCACTAAAATCTCCCTATAGACCCCAGAAAGCCTCTGGTCATATTAAAGACACACACTAAAAACATACAAAACCATTAGAAGTGTTTCTATAATACAGCAGGGCCTGCAGACTGCTAATGAAATTTCCCACCACGAGAAATAGAGAGGGGAGGATGGAACTAGACCCCCAATCAAAATCTACTCATGGCTGAGCCAAATTTAACCATTTGCAGAAAAGTCCTATGAAAATGGTGCCATTTGGAGTATCAAGGACATCGTGCAAATATCTGTACCAAAACTGTGATTTCAATGAAATAAATACGTATTATATTACATAGTCGTCTCTCAAAAGGCCATTACGAAAATCATCAACAATGAGGCGGGGGCGGGGGGGGGGGGGGCGCCGGGGGTGGTGCCTGGCTGGGTCAGTCGGTGGGGGGTGAGACTTTTGGTCCCCGGGTTGTAGGTTTGGAGCCTGTGCTGGGTGTAGAGATTACTTAAAAAAAAAAAAAATCATCCACTTACAGTTACCACTGGTTTATACTTCTATACAGTTTGAATTTCTTAGGATGAGCATTAAGTATGTTCCATAGAAAAGCTCATTTCCATTACTTAAAGCTTAATTATTAGATTTTCCACTTTGTAGATTATCCAGGTCAAATTGTAAATTGCCATTAATTTGCAACAAACTGAAATTAAGTGCTTTTCTCACTAGTCCAACATTTTTCAGAACTCTCTCCCCCAGGAATGATACATGCTATGTTTATATATGTGTGTGTGTATATACCCCCCCCACACACACATATATCTCACAAATGAATTTCAACATTAGTTTGGGGACAAACGAAACAGATTCTGAAAGCATTGTCCTCTAACCAAAAATTTATTTATGGACTATCTATCGTTTTGAAGTTTGCATGGACATCTGAGAATTTAGCACCGTTGTACTAAATTTGTGATCAACATTAATATTCCCAAGCGTGCTAAGAACACTTAGGTCTCGGTGCTTTACAAGACCCTGAAAACATGACTTGATTACATTTAATTTGATTCCAATTAAAAAGCACTTAAGAAGTTTCTGCTGAATTAGATTACACTGAATGTTTCTATAGAAGACACTTCATTATCTGAGGCAGCTTTAATTTAAAGTGATCACAGAGAGTGAAAAACACTGTTCATTTTAATAAAATGGGCTTAGCCCCGTATCCTCATTTCAGAGCGGCATGCTGTAGATTTCAGTTTATTAAATAAATGTACAACAGCACTGGTAGAAACATCTCTAATAGTGAGTGCCTCCTTCACACTTCACCCAAGACAGATCTGGTCCCATGGCTTTTAAGTCTTAACAGAAACCAGAAATACCTGTGGAAAGGAACATTTAAATAAAAATAAGGCGACAATATCAAGACACTGAAATGAAAATACTGCCTTTCTACTGAATTTTTAAGCCATGCATATTACAACTCATTAAAAATGAAAAGAAACTTCTGGCTTCTGAAGCACCAATACCTAAACACCAAGCCATAGGACTTCCTAAAACACAACGTTTACCCTTTTAAACAAAGGACTACCCTGAGATCAAATATTTTTGTATTCAAAGGAGGACAAGCTAAAAAATGTCTTTGTCTTCCCAACAGTGTTAAACGATTTTCTCAAGTGTTATTATTTTACAAGCCCCATTTTGTTTTAGAGTTCCAAAAGGGAAAAACTGTGATTAAAAACAAAATGATGATTAAAAACAAATGTCTCAAGTCAGTTATTTTGTACTAAGCATAAACCGCATGGCTAGCTTTCATGGGACAGAGTTTTGCAAACACATTTGGCATGCCCCTTTCTGATATTTCAGGAATAAAGGCAACTCTGTGGTTTGTGGTTAGTGATTAAGCACCAAGTGGACTTGTTGTGTGTGTTCTCGTATAGGAAAATCTGTGTTCTCGTATAGGAAAATCTGCAGCATTTTGAGCACCTCACACTTGTAACAATGTCTTTATTATGCCTTCCAGAATTAATTGACCTAAAATCCAGTGACTCTACGATATATCTATTGGATAATTAGAACTCTAAGGGCCAACAAATAAAACACATTATTGGCTTTCAGATCTTCGATCAAACAAATATTTACGGCTGTGATTTGCAAAAATTATCTCCTTTTAAGTTGGCATCATTTCAAAATCTGCGCTTCTGATCTGAAACACGTGGATCATCAGCACCCTCCTCCAAAATGAGAACTCACCTGTACAAACATGGCTACAAACCTTTTTAAAAGAACCTGCACCTACCCTCAGAGCCTAGGTGGGTCTCCTCTGAACACCACGGAAACTTCCTAATTTTTAAGGTTCTCTGAAAGTCTGCCTGACCTTGAGACCAAACACAACAGGGGAGGGGCGGGGAGGTACAGTGACCTGGTTTAGTGACCAGTAGCTATAGATACCAGAGACTGTGCTTGTTGTCAATGACAGTTGCTGAAATCTGTCTATACCACACTGGAACAATCAATTTTGTAAATGATTGCAATAATCAAGGAAATTGCCTAATTTATAAATCCTTGCATACAGCATTTTAATGGATTCCTCCATTTTAATGCTGATGCCTTCAGAGCTAAATGAATTGTTGTCCAGGCTGTCATTACACAAAATGATAAAAACATTCCGTGGGGGGGGGAGGGGCAGGGGAGAGAAACCACACCTCATGGATATTCAGGCCCGCAACCCATAATCACTCATTAGTGACTTCCACGAAAAGTTTCACATTGCTCAGCCCCAAGAAGAGCTGGGGAGGGGGGCTTCCTTGCGTCCGCGCCTCGGTGGAAATTCCCGTTAGGGTTTTGGAGTTTGAACAACGGCAATTACCTTTTGGCTTAACAGGGAGGCGCCGCCTTGCGTCCCCTGGTTTTGAAAGCCCCACCCTGTTCACGGTTTTGCTCCCTCTCCTTTCTAACGCCGGACCCTTCTTTGCCACCAAGCCTCGGGGGGCGGGCGGGGGATGCCGCGACCCTCCGGCGCCTGCTAAACACCACCGCCCCTCCAACAGGTACCTCTCTGCGCTCCCACCTGGAAACCCAGGCTGCACACTGAGCGCCTCACCTGAGCTCGACACCCCTGGACTGCTCTTCTCAGTTAAACCCTAGCCAATTGATTCCAGCCAATAGCATGCTGTCACTCCTTTACTTACTGCTCAATCTCACTAACCTGACATTTATGGTGCGCTGATTGGCCTCTGTCAGTGGTGCTGGTTGTAAATTCACTTTGAAAAGCTTTGTGTTAACAGCCTTCAACCAGGCTCCAAGAAGAGGACAGCCTGACAATTGCTCGACCTCCTGCCCTTATTACAGTGAGTAAATCAGGGTTTGAGCCATTAGGCTGGAGCCTGGGGCCTACACAAAAAGGATTGACATGACAAAAGGTCAACCTCTGTCACACATGTGTAACAATTTGGATAATGGAATTCTGTAACTTATCTGAGCGAGGTGGCAAATGCTTACAAGGAAAAGTATACTCGGCTCCGGCTTCTCTGGCTTTTATGCTAAGTAGCTATCCCAGAGTCTGTATTTCTTGTGTAAATACACAAGGAATGTCTGAACTCATGAAATCTTGGAGCCTAGAAGATTCGGAATAAAAAGAAAAAAGAAAGCGAGGAAGAGACAGAGCAAGGCAGTCCTGCAGTGGTTCTTGGCATGCATTCGTCTGGTCGGCAGCACGAGGGGGTCTGGATATTGTGGACCTGATTCCTCAGCTAAGGAACGGGCCCTTTTTTTATATTCCATCAAACTGGCAAAAACCCGTCATATTATACGTGATCTCTGGGTAACAAAAGAGAGTTCCTCGAATAATTCAAAGTGCTTTAAGTGACACAGTAAAACAACAAAATAAAGAGGCTCCCCTGCAGGTTCCTCGGGGCCCAAGGTTACCATAAACACATTTTTGTAGGCTCACTGGCTACG
>NW_027397092.1:8203524-8387209 GCF_003265705.2 Callorhinus ursinus | reverse complement strand
TGGGGGGGTGCGAGTTTCTGATTTTAATTTCTTGACCTTATGTTTAAGTCAGTGTGGGAAAAAGTGGGGGGGGGGAATCATATGATGTCAGAGAATATGCAGTTGTGACAAGACATACTTATTTCCTTCACATGGACAAAATGCTATCAATAAGAGAAGCAATCTGTAAACAACAGATAAAATGAACTGACTAATGAGAAAAATAGTCCTGCAGATACAGAACACATCGCTCTTCATAAAGTATTTGCAACTGAAGGCCTGTCCTGTCACATGCCTACTTGGATTAAACCTCACTAGTGTGAGAATTTCCAAATGGCTGCTATCGATGTTTTTTTTGTTGTTGTTTTTAAAGCAGTATCACTTTTGGACTTGGAAAACCATGGGTGGCCCTGGGCAGGGTGAGACATAAACCCGTTACAAGAAGGACTTTCACGGGCCTCTGCCAAGCCAACTTGAAGCACTAAGTTTTGATTTTTAACACAATGCTGGAAATCATTCCAAGAGGCGGCAGATGGTTTTGCAGTTTATGTAAAATTACAAGATGTTCACACTCTATCAAATGGGCACCGCTATCACAGACATCCTCAAATGAAATGAGGCAAAGCTGAAGAGATATACCAGTTGTTACCCCGCAAATTGAAGGCATCATAGGAGCAGAACTACAGTTGATTCTTAAAGAGAAATCATTTGGAGTTCATGAAATGGACATATTCAAAACCACGCTGACAAGCAGTCTATTACATGAAATGATAAATTACTAGGAAGCACAATTTCTACTTCAATATAACTGGGAACAGCCACTTAATTCTATCCCCTTGTGCTTTGGTGAATCAGGCCCAATGAGCCGAAGTCTATAAAGCAAAACTATGGACTATGTAATTATAATACTATCACTGGAACAATTTTAAAATGATTTCCATCAAACTTTTAAGTGATTATAATTTTAAATGATTAATTTACATTATTTTTTCAACATCTAAATATATATACAAATGAGTAGAGTACTATACGAGGAATCGGGTGATGGTAAAAAACATAAGTAATGCATTTAAAATATGAAGCCAATTCATTTCCTTCAAGTACCAATTGCCGGTGATGGTTTTGAAATATAAACATTTAGCAACGTGTAATATATTTTTAATATTGGTTTCATCAATGTCTTTTGACCTAAGCTAAGTGGTAATGATGAAAAATCGACCATTTGCTTAAAAGCAAATCTCTTATTAAATCTAAAATATTATGGCATAAAATCAAACCACACACACACACACACACACACACACACACAAAAACCTGCCCCACATTATGTTATCCCCCTTGGTTTTCTGAAGAAAAATAATGAAGGTTTTCACATAGTGTAAATGAAAACGAGACACTCAAATTTACTGAGGCAAAGACAGATTCTATGAAATCAAAGCCCTTCCTATTACCTTGACTGTAATCCTAACAAGTCACTACATTATTTCAATTAGCAGCATAATTTTTCTAGGGTGAAAACAAGTGCGATTTATTTTGTCATTGTCACTAAAATTTCCTGTCAAATCAGACTCTGATTTGAAAGGCCTGGGTAATTCTGGCCTATCTTAAACTGTAACTTTATTTTAAATTTCCATATTTTATATCCAATAGAATTTTAAGTTTACACGATGTACATTCCTCAGGTCCAGTCATATTAAATTCTGATGTTAAGCAGAAAGGGGAAACCATGTGCAACTAGATTAATTTATCTCAAGGGAAAAAGGGCACATTAATAATTGAGAAAATGTTTTCATAAATGTTGAAATCAAACGTGCCTTTTCACGTCTTTATTAGAAAACACATTAGAACAAAATTATCTCACTCTCATCAATAAGACCTAATTGCTGAGAAAGACTATGTTTTCTTTGCAAAACATTCAGAAAGATTTTTCTCATTATGGCCAAATAGCTAGAAAATACCATGCATCCAAGTCTTGCTGGAATAAATGTATATAAGAAAAGCGAGTGATTGTTTAATCCATCCTGTCATGTTTTTGTCTTAAACTCTGTGAATTTATTATTTTTTGTAAAACACATTAAAATCGGATTCTAAAAGAAACTGACAAAAAAAAAAGACGAGTAATTTGGCTTTTAGTTTGTTAATCTCCTTAAATTACAAAAAAAATCACCTGGGTTTCTGGCTTTAAAAAAGAGAAAAAAGAAAAAGAAAAACTCTTAGAATTTCCCACGGATACCCCCAGAGAGCCAAAATATATTGAAGGTAATGGAATGATATTGAACTTTCTTTAAATTGCTATATTTTTAAGAACCAGGATTAGTACAAAGAAAATATTAACTAAAAGACGACAGCACACTGACAAAACAATCAAATAAGCTCTCCATGGCTGATGTATGTTAAATATTAAAAAGTCATTTTCTACAAAAGAAAATAGAGCTTTTAATGATTAAACAAAAGCAGGAACTAAGGTGAATCTGATTGCTTCTGTAATAAGCCTTCATGTGTATAATAAAGTACAGCCGTACTAAAAACAATGAACTGTAAACTGAAACAAAAATCCATCATCTACTTGGAAACAGTGACGGGAAAAGATTAGCAATCCATTTATTGTACTGAAATAAAGATAAGTAACGCCGGTAAGATCCGTCAGGCCCTGAGTATTGAACTCTAAATATAAAGACATTTCTTCATCAGCAAGTGACTTGAAAAAACGTGAGGAAGAGAGACAATGGTAATGATTCAACCGCTTTTAAGTTTTTAAAGATCTGCTTTATGTCGACCTGCTATTCTGGAAGATGTCTAAAAGAATGTGTTTTTTAAACAGGTAATTATTACGTGAGTCATTAAACAATTAGTGCCAAAAGTTCCCTAGATCTACTGTGTATTCCAATCACGGAATCTTTCCTAATAGGAAGAATATGATGATGACAATTTTTTCACAAGAGAATTCAGGTTTGAAAGCAAAGACTAACAGTTAAGGAACACTCTGACACTTAGAATCTCCTGTTATAAAGTGAACTAAATTCTAATCGTCACGTTTCATTAAAAAAAAATCTTAATGCTTAAACTTCAAAATAAACTCAGACTTCATAGCTTAAGAATAATCATACTAATAAAAACCTGACACCTATTAGAGTAAGTGTTTTTTCTTACAAATGGGCACTGACACTAAGTTACCTGGCCCCACTCTGTCACATTTTATAGGATCTCCCAGGAGACTGATACATTTTGCACAGCTGCAGTTTTAACATCCCCTCAATCCCCGAAATGTTTGCTTATTCTAACTGTTCTTACAGATGATAAAAATAAATAGATCATCAAAAACTAATGATGTAATGTGTGGTGATTAACATAACAATAAAAAATTATAAAAAATAAAAAAAATAAATAGATCATGTTCTGAATTCAGAAGGAGGGATCTGGAGATCATTCAAGCATGCCTATACCCAGCAAGCCTTCTTTCTAACACAGACCAACTCACGTACCTAAAACAACAGGTAAGACACACTTCCTATCCACTGAGGTATCAACATCGCTCAATTCCCTCTCTCCTCATTTCAACAGAATTTTAATTTAATCAAGTACGAGGAAAGGCACAAAAGGAAGGCTCCAGAGTTTTCAATATTAATATGTATCATTATAGTCTATATGTGTAGTGATCTCTGGCCAACATCCCAATCATATCCAAATCCTTTAAAACAAAACAAAGCAAAACAATGAACTATGGGTTTTTGTTTTTGTTTTCATGTTTATGGCTTTGTCCCCTGGCACTCTAAAAAATAGATGAATTCCAAACCTAGGGCATCAGAGGGCAAGATGACAGTGTTCAATTTTAACATTTGCAGATGGAGCAAATCTGTACCACTGAACAATTGCTTTACCATCTCCTCCGAAAAGGACTGGCAGACCTTTAACTGTAGTGTATCAGAGCTCCCAATAACACTACTGGAACATGAAAAGTGCCTGGAAGTGTTTTATAAACTTTAAACCGCACTGGAGGTTACAACTAATTAGTAAGAAACAAAAACCAACTGGGAAATATTTCAAAACCAGATGCTTTGATTATTTCCCACTTGTCAGTTTTTCCAATCCAAAAAGCTCTAACTTCTAACCTGGCTCTATGTACGGAGCCATTTTCTCCCGTCCTGTTTTCCTATAAAAAATTCTGTTTAAAAAAAAAAAGGTGACATAAATACGCCCAACATTTTCTCCCTCGCTCAAGAATCCTATGCTGAATGATTAAGAATGTGTCACTGTCTTTTCCAATTTAGGAGCGAAATGGAACCTGGGAGCCTGGGCACCGTGCCCCAGCAGATAACTGTGGGGTGCGCAGCCCATGGCTGCCATGTGGCCATCTTGGGCTTGAGGGCTGTAAGCTCATTCGCTTAGCTCCTCCCCCAACAGAGGAGGTTTTACCGGCACAGGCCCCAGCGCCCCCTGCCAACCCTCATGGAACGGCTGTGGAGACCAGGTTTGTTTTTCACAACACTATGTCTCCAGGGCCTAAGATAGTGCTGGCCAGAGTGCTCAGCAAAAATCTGAGTGGATTACTGAGTCCCACGAGTTTTAGTTAGTGGCTAGGAGGCAGCTCACAGCCTGCATGCCCATCCTGACAGGCCACGGAACCAAGTGGATGAGACAAGGTATGGTAGAAATGACCCATTAGTGGAGCCTTAAAGTCCATGCCAACTTGGCTGCTGGCTCTTCAGAGACTTTCTTTTCTGGCTACTTCTACTCCATTGTATTGCCTGGCCTCAATGAGATTTATATATGGCCCTAAGGATAAGACTTCTACCATCTTGTATTTCAGAAATCACTCCAAGGGTGAGAGGTGGCTAAAGCTGGTTGGGCGGGGGTGGGGGGGGGGGATTACTTATGGCTAAGAATCTGCCTCTTCAGAACTGGATCTCAATAATCAACCATAAAACTTTGGGAGAAATCTCAGATTAACATTTTTCAAATACATGGCTTATTTTTAAATAATAGCATGAGATAAGATTGTGCCACTAAAGTAATATCATTAACTGGGTGATATCAAAGTGCTCTGAGTTTTCCTATGTTTTGATTTTCTGTCTTGGGGAAGACTGCATGATTGTACTTTGCCAGAGAAGAAGCAGAATTTGTGATTTTTGATTCACGATGTAATCTGCTTACTTGGGACGCTCTGAAAGTTAAGAAACATGCCCCAGTCTCTCAAGTTCAGCGTTAAGAAAATTGTTTTCATCTGAGAAAAGGAGCCTGACCCTCTTCCTCCTGTTTATGTTTATGTTCCTTCTTGCCCAGTGCCCAAAACCATCCTGGAAGAGCTCAGAATGGGACACAAAATTCATCGAGCTCACACCCCACTGCCCCAGCCTCCTCTGCTCTATCACCTCGGCTAGCTTTTCTTTCTCTCAAGACCCAGGGAGACCAACAGTCAAATCCATCCCAGCAGGAACAGAGGCTTGCTAAGGGCATCCCATCTTCAGAAACCTGTAGGGCCTGTCTGCCTGGCTGGGTTGCTGCTGGGCCAGGCCAAAGCCTGCACCTCTTTACTGCAGGTGCTGCAGACACCTGGCATTTGCATGACCAGAGAAATCTCTCCTCCACTCCGCTCTGGAGAACAAGGGAGGCTCTCCCCAAAGCTGACCCCCCACCCCGCCAAGGGCCAGGCTCTTTGCCGGCCAAAGCTCCAAATGGTTGGCAAGGTGCTGGGCCGCGAGGGACTTACCTCCCAGAGATGCTGCGTGTTCCTCACGGCGCCGGCCTGCACCTTCTCCGGGGGCAGGAGTACGCCCTGGAAGGGCCCAATCCAGGTGCCCTGCTGGATCCTCTGCGCCGCACAGATGCCGTAGGCCAGGCCGGGCACGGTGCTGGTGCACAGGCACACCTCCCGTGGCAGGTCCCGAAGCCACTCGGGCAGCTCGGGCGGGGGCGCGGCGGCCGCGGTGCTGCTGGTGCCCACAAGCCGGCGCAGCGAGTGCAGTGGCCCGTGCATGGGACACTCACCGTTGCGGTTGTCCGCGCACATGTCGCAACCTGCCGGAGACAGGCGGGAGGGAGGGAAGGAAGAAGGTTAACTCGCCGCTCAAGGCGGCCCATCCTCAGTGGAGAAGAGCCCCGAGACAACTCGATCATCCCCTCCTGCGTAAGCCACCTGCCGGGGAGGGGACACCTTCAGGCCACCGAGGCCACTGGGAATGGGGGGGGAGAGGTAAATCTGCGCCTCTCCCTTGGAAATCGTCGCACCCAAATTGGCCTGGAAGGATCGAGCCCCCGGGCGCCCCATAAGCCTGGCGAGCTGGGGGTGGCCGGCGCGGCTGTCTCTGAAGAACCCCCGCCTGGCTTCTACTCCTTGAGGTGTGTGTCTCTCTCTCCCTCTTCCCTTCTTTCTCTAGTTTCCTCTGCCCCTCTTCCCTGTTCCTAGGAGTCCTCAGCTACCAGGTGTTTGCAGGTGTGTTGCTCACTGGGCCGGGAAAAGAGCCCCCAGCTCTTGCTCAGCCTTCTGTCTCGAGATATTCTACTTTGGTCCCCTGGTTATAGTTGGTTTACCTGTGTCTGCAATTCTAGAAGATCCTTCTAAAATCACCGGGGCAGGCGGGGGACCCTTCCAGCACAGAGCGCCCTCCCTACCCGCAGGAACCTACCCACCCGGGGTGCCCGGACCGGAGCGCCACACCGGCCTTGCCTCCCTGCCCGCCCCCCCCCCCCGTGGCACCGCAACCCCAGACACCGGCCTCTGAGGGCGCCCTGGTGCTGGGGTCCCTGACGGTGCCCGCTCTGGCCACTCCAGCCAGAGGGGTTCGGGTGGAGAAAGGGGGACTGTTCTGGCAGGTGTGGAGTGCCTGTGCTGGAGTGCAAGCTCTTCCCAGAAGCCAAAAAGGAATAAATCGCAAATTTAAGGATGGGGTAATGGTTCAGTGGAGAGGGCCCCAACTCCTGCCCAGACGGTGATCCCCAAGGCTGCATGTGATTCTCAGAGGAGTGTTGCGAACAAGGCTCCTGCTCCAACGTTCCCCAGAGGAGCCTGCAGCGCAAGGGGATCCTCACCCTCCCTCTGGGTCGGGTGGCTGTGGATGCCCTGGGTCCCTCACCTCGAACTGAATGGGAAAAGGCCAGGCGGCCGCGGGAAGCAGGGCCTGTGGCGACCGTGCTGTCGGATCGCAGCGCCCTCCGGGTTATTAATGGGCCTGGCGGAGCCGCGGTGTCTGCGCCCCGGCCCTGCAGACCTGCCTCAGGGAGGCAGCCTCGGCGCCCGCCCGCCAACACAACCCCACTTCCCCGGCCCAGCCTCCCAGGGGAGCGCCCCCCCCCAAAGCAACGGAGCCCTGTGGCACCGAGCATGACGGCAGGCGACTACAGACGGACTGACGGACGGTGGGAGCTGGGGCACCGGTGGATGCACCAGCGCTGGGCCGCCCTCAGAGCCTCCTAGCACCTGCACCTGGCTTTGGGCGCTGCCAGGCCTGGGGGCTCGCTCTAAGGGTGCCCCATCCTTGCTAAGACAGAGGAAAGTCTAGGTAACTTTTGGCAAAAGGAGTCACTGAGGAATCTTCAAGGAAGGAACTCCTAAGGCAACCCAGCCCTGGTGGGGGAACCCTGGTTTCGCCATTTATTTCATCTTTGCTCAGAGGAGGAGGGCTCCAGCTGGCCCTGCCTTCCCCCCAGTCCACTACTCCCCGCACTCCTCCCAAGAGAGCCCAGGAAATGGCAGGACCCTCTGACTGCAGCTTCTCGGAGGGGTCCCCAGGCCCTCCAAGTGAAAAGCGACAACCTGTTTCTACAGGTGGGGAAGTGCCCAAGCCTCTGGACCTCCACCACACAAAAGCCCCCTCTCCCAGTAACACCAACTGATGTAAATACTGCCTCAGGCTCTGCTTTTGATTGTGGGGCCTAGATGGAAAGTATTCCTACCCTTACCGTATGTCACCCCTTCTGGATCCGCTTCACACATCCTCTCAAGCTTCTGACTGTGAAAATGACAAGTTCAAGACAAAGGGGAGAAGGGAAAGAAAGATGATAGAAACTCATAGTCACCCAGTGCCTCCATTGTTCCAGACACCTCTCATGAATCAAATAATCACCACATCATGATCCCCATTTTGCAGATGAGGCAATTTGAGGCTTCACGGGCAACGTAACTAGTCCGAGGATCAGAAACTAGAAAGTGGTAGAGAAAGATTCACAGTCAGGTTTGCCTGACTTCAAAGCCTCCAAATCTAAAGATCTAGGGAGACTAATGAAAGCTGGGAGATTTTATACCCGCACTCATTATCAACAGAATTGCAGTATTTCACTGAAAGCACTATTCAGGGGCCACAAAAATTGCTCTAGCGTCAGTGAATTACAGAGCTTTCTGTATCTCTCTCCCATACTCTGGGGTTTGGGGCGGTTAAATGTATTCGAAAGTGAAGAGATGAGGTCCATAATTCTGAACGTTAGCGTCTGACCTCAGAGATGACCTTTCAGCGCACCTTAGCAAAAGCAGCTTAAAACAAACGACAGTAAGCAAAGGCAATATGCCCCGTAAAAATAAAAATCACATCACTCCAAGGAGCTGCTTAACCCACTTTCCCTTTCTGGTTGGCTCCACAAGGCCTAGGGTGAGAAGCAAGAGCATCTGGTATTCACTCCCTACCCGTCTGCACCAGAGATCCTGTCAACTTGCCACATCTCCACACCATGCACTATCAGCCCAACTACATCAGTAATAAAATAAGGAGGAAAAGTACCAACTCCAGCCACCACCCCCACAGACAGCAAACACACTCCCCATATTTGTTACGCAGGATGAAACCATGGCTAGCCCTTTCTCTAAGAAGTCCTCTAAAACTCTCGTCTGCCTGCTAAGTTTCAGTTGTCTCCAGCAGTGTTGAAAAACTGAAGTGACATTTTGCCGAAGAAAAAGCTGAATTTCTCCCACTATGTAGAAGAGTACCTGTGCCTGGAGTCCACAGCAGCAACGAAGGGAGGCCAATACACTTTAATTACATGAGTCTTAACTGATAAACCACCTCGTGCCTCTAGCAAAATATTCTGCTGGAGAAGTTGACCAATTACATCCAGATCCATGTTCTATCTTGATGTTTTTTAATACATGAAACCTCTGCCATTGAAAATAACTGGCCTCTGACTCTACGTCTCAGGGTCCCAGAGGAGCTTGAAGATGCTTAAAACAAGTAAGTTATTACTCAGGGGTTGAGAAAAGTGGCAGAGTTAGACAAACAAACTAACAGAGTGTTTTCTAGAGAGGGGCCATAAACACCTCCAAGAGAAGGTCCGAGGGAGAAGCTGGCTAGATGCACAAACTGCACCCCTCCAAAATGTATTCAACACGTACATTACGTACAGCATTCCACGCCCAGCAGTACATAACACAAGTCTATTTGTATTCATAAAGTGTAAGCAAATAAACGTTCTTAGATTATCCTAAAATCCGGGTAATTTTCTCTAAATCCATGATTTTTATCTGTAAAGTGTTTTCTGTATCTGTGAGAAATATCATCGGATTCTCCAAGCCAGATACTTTGGAATGCCAGTTCAGCATTAGGCGGTATGAGAGATCATGGTCCCTCCTCTATCCTGAGTAGATCTGTCCGTGCTCCTGTTTATGCGTCCCTGAATGAGAGAAGGAGGTATCACTAGGTTACAGACTTATTCACCTGACTTCGGAAGGCCAGGCCAAGTGTAACGAAGAGCAGAAGTCATATCCTTGTGCACTGTTTGAATATTTTTCCAAGTACATGCCCTACTTTTGCAATTGAAAACGGACCTATTTGAAGGTAAAGGGGGCAAAGCAGGCCACGGTTTTCTTTCTTGGTGTTTCATTTCGCGTTCTAGGAAAGGTGCAATTTAAAACGTTTCAGGCCTTTTTGGCTGTCTGGGGAGGCTGACGGACGCGTGTGGGCCCCGGAGGAGCCAGGGCCCGCGGGAAGCCCCCACCACACTAGACCTGGGCTCCCCGACGCCTCCCGGCCTCCTCCGCCTGCCCTCACTCATCCTCTGGAAGGGAAACCGAGGAGCAGCTGAGAAGCCTGCCTCTCCGCCGGGGCGGCAGTAACAGCTAAGCTATAAATCCTCCCCGACCGCTAGGGAGGTCGCGGCCCCCAGTCCCGCAGGCCGAGCCCGGCGGGACGGGCGGCTATCGATCCCGGCCGGCGAGGCGCCCGGGGAGTGCCGCCTGCTGGCAACGGCGTGCGCGCTCCGAGCGCGGGCGCGGGGTGGCCGGGGTCCCGAGACGGGGTCGGGGTCGGGGTTGGAGGGGGGGGCAGAGCGCCGCGGCCCGAGCCTCCCACACTGGGGTGCACGCCCCCGGGCCTCCAGCCGACACTCAGCCCTCGCGAGCCAGCCGCTAGACTGCATGGGGCGGAAGGCCAGGCCCAGGCCCGCCGGAGGCCCCGCACCCAAGTCTGAACCTTGAAGGCCTCGGCCCCTGCCTGCTGCGCCTCCCCAACCCCACCCCGCTGGGGTCTTTCAGACTCCCCGGAGAGGCTTCGGAGGCATGTCCAGAAGGCGAGGCAGGCTAGCCCGGCCACTGGGAAAGGGAGCCGACCGTGGGCGCGCGGAACCTTGTGGAGGACTCTCTCTTAGGGGAGTTTAAAGCTCCCCGCGAATCGCACACGCGCTGGGCTTCCCCCGCTCCTCCCGGCTGCCGGCTTGGACCAGGAGCGGGAGACAAAAGGGGAGGGAAAGAAAGGGGGGCCGCAATGTGGATTTTGTGTGTCTTCCGATGACTGTATTAATAAATTAAATGGGAGCGCCAGGGTGTGCGGGCGAGAGAATATTGCGCCGAGATCAACCTGGCCGGCCCCTGCCCCTGCGAGGCCGCCATATACAATGCGAAGATGATGAATAGGGGGGCGAGGAAATCGAAGCGGGCCCGGGCTGGCTCCACTCTCTCATACAAAACTATAGGGCAATTAATTGTGGCTTGTCCCCTCATCCTTCATCTCCTGGTGGCACATATCGATGGAGATTACTGCTGATGGACCATTTTATCACCTTAAATAAACAGTCGCCACCTCTTCTAACCTCGATCTAATATATGGCTCTATGTTCAGTTTCAGGGCGCTAGATAACGAATGATGTAAAATAGCTAAATCATGTGTGTTACGGGATGGGGCTGGGCCTGCACACAAAAAGAGAGAAAAGAGAAAAAGAAAAATAGAACAACACAAAAGCCCACACACTGACTCCGCGAGCCTCCCTCCCACCAGACACCAGGTCTGAAATCTAAGTCGCTGGCGGCTGACAGCGGGGACGCTGGGCGGGAGGAGCGGAGCCTGGGCCTCGGTGGCAGGAAGACCCCACTGCGGGGTTGCTGGGCTCGGGAGCTCCCGGAAACAGGACCTGCGTTTCCCAACGGGGTGGGAGGAGACTGGGGAAGGTCAGAAAACACTCACCCTCCTTTTAGCGCTCGCTCTAACTGCTCAACTGGACAAACCCCAGATCTCCTCCTCTCCCACAGCCCCTCTCCCCAGTCTTCGGAAAGGGTGGCGCTACCAGTAGAAAAGCCTCGCTCCAACTCCCACACCTGAGCACCTGCCAGTGCTGTTCCCAGCACTGTTCCTTGCGCGGCAGGGTTCCCCCAAAACGGAAGGAGGCAGAGACCTCCCGCTGGGGAAGTTGCAAAGCGTCCGGATTCCACGTGGAGAGACCACCCCCCCTCCCAGAGGACTTAGCTGCCAACCCCCTCCCAGATATCCAAAAGGAACACCTTCCCTGAAAGGTCTTAAAAGGTAATGGGGCCGGCCCCGAAACACTGCCCGGTATCATTGGTACAAACACCAGGGGCGCCCTGTGGCCGCCTTTCGCTACCTTCCAGGAAGAGTGACAGGGTCTCAAGTGAGGCACCAGCTCCCAGAGGCCGAGAAGGGGCTGCCGCGGAGGAGCCTGACGTAATCAATGGCTTTAGGCAACCAGCAGCAAATGTGTGCGGCCAGTAACACAAGACGCGGAAGAAAGGCCCCATCCTCCGTTTCTGTTACAAACCGCCCACCGGTGTTAGGGAGGTGAGAAGAGGCAAATAAGCATTCAGAGAGTCAGAGGAAAGTGTACTTCAATGGTGGAATAAATGAACCCACACAGATAAGAGAAATATATTGGAAGAGGTCACCCTGCCCCGCATATACAGTGTTTGCTGTTTTTAAGTCTTTTGGTGTGAAAGAAAGCTACAGGACCCTCCGCTTTGCCTTCACTGTGGCCTTTGCCAAAGGATGCCAATAAAGTTTCAAGGTGCAGCGGGTGTTAATGATTCACACGTGTTACCGGGTTGTTGCTCCCAAGCAAAGAGGGACTCTTCTAAAGGGAAAACAAGTAAGGGGGTCCCTTTCTTTGCCTTGTAAGAGAAAAAGAAAATGACTCAACACCCTTTTAAATACAAAGTAATAAAATGAAGCAATGCTGACTGGTCACTGCACAGAACGCTTTTACAGGGAGGTGGCAAGAACCTAAAAGAAAAGTAGGAAAATGTGTGCAGGGGGTAAAAATTAATAGATGCTTCCCGTCTGGGCAGCCTCCCACCCCACCCCACGCCACCCCTACCGGCATACAACCTGGGAATGGGGAGCAGCTCTGGTGTTCACCACCTTTCAAGTAACAGACCAACTCCCCCCACCCAGGGGGGACCAAAAGTTTCCCGCCCTTTGCATTTCTGTTTTGTTTTGACCACCTCATTAGATTAAACCCAATCACGTCTCACTCCATCTTTGCAAAACACATCCCAAGGTTTCCAATGAGTATGTGCTCTGGCCCAGAGAAGTTTCTGGAAGGATGGCAGGCCCGGCTGGCCAGCATTACACAAAGCTACCTCAGCTTTCCATTTTCTTTCTCAAAGGCCCTTTAATTAGGCAACAACGTGAAGTGCAACCTCTAATAAGACAATCTGCCTTTCTTTGCCTTCTGTGGTCTCCCCTGCCCTTTGCACAGGGAAGCAGTCCAGTTGACTCAAAAGGAGATACCAGAAGATTAACACAATGGGAATAATTTAAATAAATCATAATTCATTTCCTCCGGCCAGAGGAAAACGTTACCTGGATGATAAGCTGGCTCGAGAGCCACATACTAATTAGCAATCTATCCCAATTCTTTCTCAGATTAATCTAGGTTTTCCTCTGGTGAAAATGCACTGAACCTCAAGACTGCATTGTGAACAAGAGCTCAGGGCACAGCCAGGGCTTTGGGGTGCTGCTGCTGGCAACTTTTCCAACACTCATTTAATTCAGAAGAGAAACTGCAAGTTTGATGAGGCACTCTCAGCCCACAGTGCCTATATATCACTTGGCACTGAGAACTGTCTTTTCCAAAGCATTTCTTGCCTTTTTAATTCACATTTTTTTAAGAACTGTTTTTGAAAACCACACACGCAAGAAATTCAGGAGGAAGAGAAGTTTTTTTTTTTAAATCCATTAGGACAACATAATTTTATCAAATTTTCTAAAGCTCCGAAATACAAACCTCTTCTTAACGGCAAGGCAAATTCGAGGTGAAACCCTCATTTTAAACCAGTACTTTACCCTCAAATTCTGGAGAGGAAAAAGGTAAATACAACTGCTCTTTTTTGTTAGTAATAATTATCTCCATCAGAAAAACGATCCCCACCCCTTATGAAAAGACTGAAATACCGCCATCACTAGGCTTGTGTCTAGTGTTTTCTAATCAAAGTAATGACACTGGGAGTCCTTTAGCTAAAACCTGTAGTTATTTTGCTTTTACAACGAATTAAGAAGTTCATGGAGCGGTAGACATTCTGCAAGAAGGGGCTTATTCAAAATAGAATGATTATACATGTTTATCATCAACTTTTCCTCCTGCAGAAACCAAACGAAGGAATGAGCCGAGAAGAGCCAAGTGAGCGCTGATCTTTCAAATCCTCTGTTGCTTTCAAACCTGACTCTCCTCACTTTTAATATTCTCTCCAGAGATCTCTGGAAGTATACGGAGCACTTGCACCAACGCCTTAGGTGTAAACATACCATAACTTCTGATATTACCCAAAAGAACTGGGTAGCCAGCAATACACATTCCTGGTCTTCATTTAGCCTTTTGTCGCAAGACCTCAAAAGGGAGCTTGTCCTTGTGAGAAGCCTTTTAAACTCTGAATAGAGGAATCGAAGCTAGAAGAGACCTTCTGGCTGTAAGTAGGCATTTCCCTAATTTTTAAATTAGGCATTTGCCATTTACTCGGCAACAAGCAGAGTACTCTGCTAATACTTAAAAAAACTACTGTCACAATCATTAAAAAACAAGTAAAGCAACAAGCGTGCCTACGGTAGGACTGCGAACGTTTCCACGATCAAGGGTGCACGGAGAACGCGGGATCCGCAGGGAACGACCCTACCCTGCAGTGGGAAACGTTTTCTCATTAAGCAGTTGGCAATTTTTCTTTTCCTCCTTTTCTAAATAAATAGAAGACCTAAGAATAATGCCTGCCTGTAGGGAGAGAGCGACCCAGTGTCGTCCAAAATTCCTACTCCAGCGAGGCCCGGTCAGCCCGCAGCTCTCGGCCCGTCCCCTGACAACCCCGCGGCCCGAAAACGAGCCGGTGTAGTTAACTCCAGAGGTCAGGCAGGGAGGAGAAGGAGACACAAGCCCTGGAGCTCACGCTCCCCAGAAACGCTGAGGGTCCCTCCCGAGTCCCACTGAGGCCAGGCCAAGCCCCCAGCGTGCGCGGCTAGTACCCGCCCGGCCCCGGGCGCAGTCCCGCGGGAGGGCGATCTGTACGCCCGGTCCCCGAGCAGCTCGGGTCTAAACGCTCGGGGCTGCGAAGCAGGGACCGAGGGGAGGAGAAAAGGGGAACCGTGAGGTGCCACCCGGCCTCCCCTCCGTTCTCTCGCCTTCTCTAACGTTGACAAAATTGTGCCGCAGTCGTCCGGGAGGTGCGAAGCCGCGGCCTGGACCAGCCCACCACCCGGAGTCCCGCTCACCCGCCCCGCTTGCCGGCTGGGCGCCCGCGCTCGACGGCGCCAGCGGCCCTGGAGAGCGCGCGCGGGCCGCGGCTACGTACGGTTGTTGGGGTCGCTGGTGTGCTGGTTGAGCGGGATGATCTCCATGCGCTGCTGGCCGTACAGGTAATAGTCCAGCTCCTCCGCGCTGCAGCGGAAGCGCGGGCCGCCCCGCACGTCCCCGCCGCTGCCGCCGCACTTGGAAGGCCCCGGGCCCGACGCGGCGCCGAGGCACAGGTCCTTAGGGGGCAGCGGCTCCGCGGCGACGGCGGCGGCGGCCAGAGGCGCGAACACCGGCAGCTGCGCCACGGGCAGGGCCGAGAGACCCGCCAGCGCAGCGGCGGCGGCCGCGGCGGCGCAGGAGGAGGCAGAGGAGGCCGAGGTGGAGGAGGACGCCGGAGTGGAGGAGGCGGAGGAGAGCGAGGCGGGCCGCGGGCGCAAGCTGTCCGGCGGAGGCTCTGCGCGCTCCGAGGGCGGCGGCGGCGGCGGCGGCGGCTGGAGAGGCTGCGGCGCGCCCAGGGGACCCGCGGCGCCGCCGCCCTTGAGCGGGCCGCCGCTGCCGCCGTGCGGGAAGAGTTGCTGCCAGTGCTGCAGATAGGCTGGGTCCACTTTGAGGAAGGCCGAGCCGCCGGGCTCTCCGGGCTTCAGCATGTCCGACCTCTCAAGCTGGGGGCAGAGGGGAGGGGGCGCGTGAGCCGGGCCCCCGGGCCGGGCGCGAGAGGGGCAGGGAGGCTGGCCGCCCAGACCCCGGAGCGAGAGCTGAGACCCGGGCTCCGCCTGCGGCAGCCCGGTGCCACAGCTCCCTCTTTCCAACTCCGCTGGGGCGCAAAGTTTACTCTGAAGCCGCGGCGCCGCGCGAAGGGAGCTCTGTGCGCCCCGCCTTGCCTCCAGCCCGGGGCGCCCCAGCTCCCGCCCCGCACAGCTGAAGGCCGGCGCGAGGGCGCCAGCCCGCAGAACTCGGCGGCAGGAGGCAGCCCCCGCCCTCAACCGGCGCCCGGAGCCCGGAGCCGACCCGAGCCGGAGTGGCGCAGCGCCGGAGCCGCGCTGGCCTCCGGCGCCAGGAGGCGGGACAGTCTCGGCCCCCCGCCCCCGGCCCGGGACCTCCAGCCTCCCATCCCCGGGGGCCCCGGACCCCCAGCCCTAGACGAGCCTCGCCTTACCTGGAAACTCGGGAGCCGCCGGCGGGTGCGTGCGTGCGTGCGTGTCGGTGAGCGTGCGGGAGAGTGTGCGTCCCGGGTGCGCTACATGCCCCTGCGCGGCGGGGGAGGAAAGCCCTAGATGTGGTCGGGCGGCCCGGAATCCTCCCGGGCCGCGAGCGATGGGCGCCGGGGACGGCGGAGCGCGCTAGAGCAGTCCGGCCGAGCGCGCGGGAGCGCGGGCCGGCCCGGGCGCGGATCGGAGCCGCGGTGGGCTGCTGCGCTCGGCCGCCGCCGCGTCCCGCTTCCTCAGCTCCACGCTCTGGCAGCCTCCCGGCTGGACACGTGGGTTTTACGACAGCACAAAATACAAGTGTGTGTGCGTGTGTGTGTGTGTGTGAGAGTGAGAGAGACAGAGAGACAGACGGAGAGAGGGGGAAAAAGGGAGGAAAGGGAGGGGAAGGGCGAGAGACAGAAAAAGAGAGAAAGAAGGAGAGAGAGAGAGAGAGAGAGAGGTGGGGAGTGGGGGGAGGCGGGAGGCAGGCCAGAAGAACGAAGGGGAGGGGAGAGGGAAAGAAGGAAGTTCTGACTGGGCTGGGTCCCCACCCGGCTGGTGCGCCTCTCCCGCACACAGACCTCCTCGGCCCCCCCCCCCACCCCGCCCCCCGCCCTTTTTTGGCGTGACGTCTCCCGCTCGCCTGTTGTCTCTTTCTGCCCATGATAAGTCTTTCTAGGTGCCAGCTCACGGCCCTGATCCTGAAAGCGGTGGAAACGCGGAAACCGGAGTGCATCTCCGCACGCGCTCGGGGGTCCGCATCGGAGCCGGCGCGCCCAACCGGCGAGCGGACCAAGTCCCAGTACCGTGTTTGCGCTTTTGCCCGGCTCAGTTTTTTCCGGGAGTACTGCTGGGTGCCAGAGGCTACTAGCCCGCCACGCAGCTTCCCACAGCAATCCTGGCGTGGGGAGGCGGGCGCGGGGCGGGTTGCGCACGGGTGGGAAAGCCTCAGTCTGCAGCGGAGGAGGCAGGCTTTGGTGAGCTGCGAGGCGTGAGACCGAGGGTCTCTAAAGGGCGCCCAGTCCTGGCGGGACTCAAGTCTGGCCGCGGAGCTGGGGAGGCGGCCGCGGCGGAGTCTCACGCGGCTGAGCGCTAAGCCCACCCACTCTCGGGTTGTGTCTCTGGGGGAACTCGCGCCTTCTCCTTGTGGGCATCGGAGGCAAGTACCCCGAGCTCTGTCACGCTGTGTTAAACTGCTCCCGGACGCCGGCGAAGCTTGTGTGCCCTGACTGCGAGGGGCTGCCCCGGGGGGTCGTGTAGGAGGCTCTTGCCCCAAGCCTGGCGTCGGAGGTGCCGGCTGCGAGAGCAGCCCCACCTCCACCTTGCCCACTCCAGGTGACTTGGGCCGCGCGGCTGCCCTTCCCTGCGCGGTCTCACATCCACGCATTGGGCCTCGGCCCCGCAGCTCCTCCAAGGCCCTGGCCGAGCTCGGTGGGGGTGCGGCACGGACCGGGGGTGTGAAATTGCCCGGCTCAGGCGCTTTCCCAAAGCCGGAGTTCTGTCCACACTCAGAAGAAATGACGTTTGTCTTTCCCCCCGAACAAGCCAACTTATTTAGCACCCGCCACTCCGAACAATTGATAGCCACTCTTTCCGGATTTCTGCTTGTTTCTTTTTGTCTTCCCACCGCTCGTTTCGTCTGAGCCTGGGAACCGCGCTGTTTAGACTTTGTCCGGGTCTCACGCAGGATTGCCTCGACGCTGGTTGGAACAGAGTTGGACCGACAATGTTTTGACTGGCGTCGTTGTGACAAGGTCATCCGTCATTCCTTGGATAGATTGATGGTACCCAAGTTTAAGGCCAACACCACGAGGGAAAACCCACGTGCTGTGGGCCCCGAGGCTAACCGAGCAATCTGCGCGGGCTTTGAACAACTCCATCGGGAGGAGAGTAGGAAGTTCCAGGCCCGTTTCAGTTAATTTGCTGGAAGAACTGCCGAAGAGGCGCGGTCGGGCCTCGGGAGAAGGGGCAAGCTCTCTTTCTCACACTCTCCTGGTTCCTTGCTGGTTCTCTGGGAGAGACTGGGAGCACGGGGTAAGGGAGCCCGGACGCTGCGGGCTACGTCCCCACCGCCTTCTTGTTTGGGGCCAAGCCGGCTGCGCACGAGCCTTTGGTCCCCGGGGCCTGGCCTTCTCAGAGAACTCCTCCCCGTACCGCGCCCCCCCCCCCAAACACACTCGAAAATCTCGAGATTTTCAGACGCTGGTTGCAGCAACTGCTCCCAAGACCTCCTGGCGCCCGCACCCTGGGAAGCCGGGGGTTTGCCTTCCCAGTAAGATTAGCTGATCTGTCCGTGAGAGCTTCGGATTGGCCAGGCGCCGGTAGGCGCCTCCACTACGTTTATTCCGCCCAGCAGCCCTGCGGAGAAAGCATTATCATTAACCCCAGGTTACAGATGGGGACACTGAGGCTCAGAAAATAGGTTGCCTAAGGTCACGCTGTTGTTGATTGCTGGAAACCCGGGCAAGGAGGCGCCACGTGTGCTCTCCCGCCAACCCTGGTCCAACCTCTCCGCTCACCTTCCAGACTGACGCCAGAAGGGTGTCGGGGTTCCTGGAGGGAGTTTGGCTCCCCTTGCCGTAGGGGGTCTAGGGGGTGAAGCAGAGACTGCAACGGAGCCTCAGTCCGTCACTATGCCAGAGTGTGGTGTCCCTGACTCATCAGGTTCGAGCCCCTTCCTCCCCTCCTCCCCCCACATTGGCCCCTGGCCGGACGCGGCTCTCAGGGCGACGGGACCCTAGGGTCCAAAGACCTTAGAGAACTTGCGTGAAGGAGGTGGCTGAAAGAGCGGGCGCTCAGAAGGCCCGGGCGTGCAGGAGCGCAAGGCCAGGCCTGGCGGCGAGAGCGGCGGGAGTCCGAGCGTGCCCCAGCGCCTCCGCAGGGGGGGCCCACGACGCGGGGCGGGGGCGCTGCCCGCACCCGGACCAGGCCGGAGGGGCTGGGCTGCGGCCGAGGTCCGCGTGGTCCCGCCACCCGCGGCCCCCGGGGCGCTCAGTGCCGGCGGAGGCCGCCGCCCACCCACCCAGCTGACCCCGGGCCCCGCGGGGCTCGCCGCCTCCCCGGCACGTCTCGTCCCCGGGGGTCCTAGAAAGCGAGCCCACCGGCCGCCAGGACAGGCACCCCTCAAACCCGCTCCCCTCCTCTTCATTATTTGGAAGAAGACCGCGGAAACAAATCACGTGCACCACTTAGGAAGCGATCAAACCTTTATAAAAATCCATCGCTCCCAAATCGATGGGCGAATATTTGCTGGGAATTTGTTCCAGAGGAATAAATAAGGAGCGTGAGTGTATTAAATGCAAACGGGGGGACACGGTAGTGTTTTTCTTCATTGATTAATGACCTCTAAAATAAAACAAGTGGGAAGAGGAGCCGGGATCGATAAATTAACTACCCAAATTCATCATTTTCTCGAGCAATTTTTCCCCCCCGGAAAATTATCCTTGGGAAGCCCATTGCCCCCTGAGCGGGGAGGGGAAGGGAGCTGGAGGCCGGAGCCAGGCGGGAGGGGCAGGAAGGGGCAGGAAAACAAAAAGAGGATTCGGTCAGGGAGACCCTCTATCTGATTTCGTTTGACATACCATTTTAAAGTTTGCCTTTCATATTATTTTTTTCCTGATGGAGGAGAGGAGCAAATGGTCGGCTGCCTTTGACAGGACTCCAATAAAGGATTCAGCAGCTCTCCTGTCTGCCCTCGGCGCTCGGGCTTCTAGGTTTAAGGTCATGGATGGCTGAGTTAATAATTCATTAATATAGACATTTATTCAGAAGGGCTCTCTGAGACCCGCTCTCCCGCCTCCTCCCAGAGATTTATTTTCCCGGGAAATGGAGGGGAGGGGGTAGGGGGGAGGGTCTCGGGAGGCAGGTGAAAGGAGGGAGAAAGAGAAAAAGGGAAATGATGAGAGAGCTGGACCCAGCTAGGAGGAATCTTTGTTTAGCCAGATTCCTGGACTGGTCCCTCTAGCCCGCTGACAAAAACTTGGTAGAAAATGTGGCATCCAAACAGCCCAGGGACTCCGGCCTCCAGCCTCTGTCGACATCGGTTCGCTCAGCCTTACTCACAAAGCCCCGTTCCTCCAGCTTTAAGGTCTGGAAGAGCCATCTGAGGATCCTGGAATGCAGGCAAAAGGGGGAAATCTCTGGAAAGAGACTATCCTACACCGCCCCCCCAAGAAGTCCCCAAAGGAGGAGCTTTGCAACTTGACCCCACGTTGCACGCCAAAGGGCACAGATGGGTTCTGGTGGCTACTGTCCCCTCAGAAAGGCACTATGGGGGCGTGCAAACAAATCCAAACCACGGAGTCCAGATCTGCACGAAGTCTACCCTGAAGGGGTGGGGGGTGGAGGAAAAAACACGAAACAATGAATAAGTAGTTGTCAGATGCTCATAAAGCGCTCTGGAGGGCACCAAAGAAAGGGCGAGGGGAAAAGAAGGTGCAGTGGGAGGAGAATGTTAGTATTTGAATTCCCGTGGTCAGGGAAGGCCCCTCTTCTCAGGTGAAACTGGAATAGAGACTTGGGCCTGGTGCGGGGCCTCGCCTGCGGCTCCCTTAATAACAGGGGCCTCCTCTGAAGAAGCCCCAAGGCCCTGGGAAGGATTCTGCCTTGTCAGCTTCTGGCTGTACTGGGCTCCCTCGGCTCCCGCCTGTCCCCCTGGCTCCAGAAAGATGCTGGGAGCTCCTCTGGGTCCTTGCAAAGACATCTGCTCATTGTTGACATCAGCAGAAGTCCCCTCTGTTGCTGGCGACTTAGCGCCTTATCCAGGGACCTGCCTCCGACGCGGGGCCTCGGTTTCCTCCAAACTTCAAACGGAAGGATGGGACTGATGCGGCTTTCCATCCTAAGGTTTTTGTGAAGGAGCTACCAGAGTCTGACCTCCCTCTCTACTACCCACTTTATACCCCACCTCAGTGAGTCTCAGACGTGTGGTGTGTAAAATGCACTGAGAAACTGAAACCAAAGAAACCCAGGCCACTTATGCTAATCACTGCCATCTTCCCACTACCCCTTGGCATCTTCCCTGCTTCCTCCTCACTCAGTAACAGAAGGCAGGGTGTGGGAAAGAAAGGCTGTGAGGGGTAAGACACAGGGCTGGGTGGGCGGGGATGGAAGGTGCTAGAAGGCTCCCCACGATGATGACAAAGTTAGCTGTCTCCTCAGAGGCTGCAGCAGGAGGCTCTCTGTTCTGAGGCCTTGGCAGTTCAGACCCGGCGTCTCCTCTGCCTGCCTCCTGTCACGACTGGATTGGGAAGGGAAGCGCCTCACTTTGCCAGGTCAGGGATGCCGTCTGGGGCCAGGAGCCCGAGCTGGGCCTATTTCTGACCGCCCTCTTTCATCCTCTGCCAACATCACCCAGGACGGCACCTGTTCACTTCACTTGAAACGCAGCCCAACCCGCCAGCGCCTTTCTCCCGGGTCCCCCAGCACCTGTCACTCAAACAAAGCCTCTCAGCCACCCCAGGCCTGCTTTGGGTTTGACCTGCTGACCTCGAGGTGAAAGGCTCTCCCGTCCATTGCCGATCCCTGGGGCCAGTTCATTCTCCCAGGAAAGCCTTGAAATACATCCCTTCCGTGTGCAGGGAAGTCAGCTATGGTGATTTGGAAAGGCCTCGTGACTTTAAAACATATCGAGGAAGTTCAGTCCCGTAAAGATTTCATGAATGGCCATGGAGTGAAAGCCGGCTGCTCTTTTTTGGTCTTGACAAATAAAAGAAGAGAGAAATAATTAGACATGGACAACCGTTCCTTCAGAAACTCATCTAGTTCCCTCACGATCTCCTTCTTAGCTACTACCCCTTCCTCCTGCAATTTCCCCCGAATCGCTCTTCCATTTTCCCCAGAATCTGTAAGAAGAGACAAGATGAAGTGGAGTTGGCGGTTAACAGCTAAACCTAACACATAACGGACCTCTACTGTGTGCAAGAGACTACCGGTAGGCATCTCTGGGACAATCTCTTTGACGTTCTTCTAGCAAATGGTACCCGGTTCTAACACGGTCTGCTTTGGGTCACCAGAGCATTGCCTAAATTAGTTGAAGCCTGTAGGCCTTATGTTCTAATCAGGATGAGGCACGCATATTGCAGTGCATCTGTTTGAAATTAGGAACATATGCTACGGTTGATTCACATTCTGAGGGGTGGTGGTTCCTAGTGCATGGTGGGTTCTCCTGAGTGCCTCGCAACCGTCTAGGAGCCGGCCTGGCTTCTGGTTAGCCCCACAAATGAGGGGGCCCTAAGGGCTTCGTCCCAGGGCAGCCCGCAGAAATAGGGCCCCCTCTCCCACAGGGGCTCTTACGGTATGCCTGTGGGAGCCCTGGGAAGCCCCTCTGCCCCCTCACCATTCACTCTGCTGGCTGCAGTGCTGCTCCCACCCTCCTCTGACTTAGGGGGTCAAAGGATGACACTGAAATGTGTTTTTATTCTTTGATTTCTTTTTTAATTTTTAAAAGACTTTTTTTATTTGAGAGAGAGAGAGCATGAGCGGGGGCGGGGGGGGGGCAAAGGGAGAAGCAGACTCTCTGCTGAGCAGGGAGCCTGAGGGGGGACTCGATCCCAGGAAGGCAGTCGCTTAACGACTGAGCCGCCCCGGCGCCCCTACTGTATGATTTCTGAGTCTATGTTCTTTGTATAAGAGCCTCCCAGGAAATCAATCAATTAATCAATCAATCCTACTCTCAGTTTCCTTTTTGGAACCAGGAAACCTTGTCTTTAGAACCAAATAAGACCCTGTGCAGGTCGCTGGGGGAAAGCAAAAGAGGATAAATTCGCAATGTCCCTGCCTTTAGTGATCTGGGGAAATCAGGTGGGTTCCCAGCTTTCCTTGCCCGGTTCCCAGGCTCTGGAGCCCAGTCAGCGACATGAGTTCAGGAGAGGAGACCATTGTCACTGTAGACCAGGAGATGATGAAGCAAAGCTTCACAAACGAGGTGGGCTCTAAGGACGGTCCGCATTCAGGCAGGTGGCGAGGAAGCAAGGAAAGGCATTACAGGACAGGGGGACTGCCTGAGCAGAGACCTGGAGAGAGGACCCGACACAGATAAACTGGGAGGCTCAGGGGATTTTTCCAAGTCCGTCCATGGGCATAACAGTGGGATGTTTGGCTGCCCTTTCTCAGAGGCAGAACGCCACTCCCTGGGGGCCCTGCACTTCTATTCCGTAGATCCAAAACAGTGTTTTTATGAGAATGTCCTGAACGAACATTAGTTCACTTACAAGTATGATAAGTGAAAAACTGTTGAGAGCTCCGGTATAAAGCCAGCAGCTCAGCAGAAAATACAATGACCATGATTTGGTAAGCTCAGCAATGCCACTTCCTGATTCTGGGTGGTACAAGCTAGGACTCTCTGACCTGCTTTTTTCAAACTATAAAGGACTATGTTTAAAAAAAAATAAAGATATACACATATATAGAATCTTATTATATATGGAATCTTATATATAGAATCTTATTATATATAGAATCATGTATATATATAATTTTATTTTTTTAAAGATTTCTTTTAAAGAGAGAGAGCATGAGCAGAGTGAGGGGCAGAAGTAGAGGGAGAGAGAGAAGCAGACTCCCTGCTGAGCATAGAGCCAGACGTGAGGCTCCATCTCATGACCCCAAGATCATGACCTGAGCCAAAATCAATTGTCAGATGCTTAACCAACTGAGCCACCCAGGTACCCCTATATATAATTAATATAAATATATTTTATCTATTTTATATTTTTATATATTATCTATTATATAGAATTTAATATAAACATACTTTTTTATTTAAATATATATGTGTGTGTGTGTATATATGTGTATATATATATATTATATATATATATTATATAATATATATATATATATATATATATATTAGGCCTGAGAGAAGTTTAAAAGATTCTTCTGAAGTAAAAACCATGTAGGAAAATGTTTCAGAATAGGCAGATAGATTTCCTGAGGATTACTTACAGACTAGTAATTGTTAATCCCCCCTTCAAAAGAAAAAAAAAAGAAGTTACAGAACAATGATAAGATTCTTGAGACTCAAAGAAAAATAATCATTTTTTCATTGACAAGACTGCCAGATTCTTAAATGAAACTTTAAAAAGGCTATGCATGCTCATGTAATACATTCTTAGGCCATCTTTATAATATAGTAATTGACAAGGGACCCTGGGACATTGATTGGAAAATTAACATTTGGAAAATTCAGTAATTAACAACCTGACTTTTGAACATATTTTTGAGTATGACCAAGTTTCGGGCATTTCCTTCTTGTCTACACTGGCAAGCATTTTTCCATTGAAACATATGTTTGGGTGGACAAGTATTTTATTTGGCAGCAACCTAATTGTTTAAGTATAGATTTCAACATCAAATGTTTGCTCCATAAGCAAATGTTTTTCAAACAGAAGCATTTCTCACAATTGTTTCCTCAAACAAATGTTTATCTTGGAGCCAGCAGAGAAGGCCAAGCATTCCAGTAAATCTCTTCAAGACGTTCATCACGAAAATTTCGTCACCTTCAAGACTTTCTATTGGTCGCATTCTCTCACAGATTTTCGTGGGTCGCTTTGCAAGGCTAGGCCCCAAAATGCTCCGTAAGAAAAGTGCAAGCATTTTCAAGATGATTTTTTTTTTTCTTGGTAGAAAGGGAGTGGAAAGAAATGCATGCTTAGCAATGTTTCATCTGTGTAGATGCCATTTTACCTGTGATATGATTTTCGGCACTATTTGTCTTCTGGTTTCCAGACACAGAGTTGTGAAAGCGGATGGCATGGGCCCCTCTGCTCCCTTCTCCCTGACAAAAAGGAGAGGCTCAAGCCTATGTGAATCTCAGAGTGACTGTGTATTGTGTGTGTGAAGACAGAGGACCAGTGGGATTTGAAGAATCGGCGATGATGTAGTCTGGCTGTGTATTACTGAAGTCTCTTTCAAGTGCAGATAACAGAAATTAAATTCAACTAGTAATAGCTTTTTTTTTTTAAAGGATTTTGTGACTTACATATGAAAAAAAAAACCAGGTTATGGACTTTCAGGTATAGATGGATTCAGGGGTTCAAACAACATCATGAAGTCTCAGTATTTCTCTTGATCTCTTGGTTCGGTCTTCCTCTGTTCTGACTCTATTTTTCTGAGAAAGAGAGAGAGAGAGAATGTGTGCATGAGGGAGGGAGGGGGCATAGAGAGAGAGGGAGAGAGAGAATCTTAAGCGGGTTCTACACTCAGCCCAAAGCCTGATGTTGGGCTCAGTCTAATGACCCTGAGATCATGACCTGAGCCGAAATCAAGAGCCATCCAGACACTTCCCTCTATTCTGACTTTAATTTCATGCAAAATCTGCCATGTGGTTGCTCCCAGCAGCCTCAAGCTCACCTTATTCTTCTAGATAGCAATCCGAGGGGAAAAGTTCAATCATTCCAATTGTTCCAATAAAAGTTCTGGTGTTGAGGGGCACCTGGGTGGCTCAGTCGGTTAAGCACCTGCCTTCGATTCAGGTCATGATCCTGGAGTCCCAGGATCAAGCCCGCATTGGGCTCCCTGCTTGTGGGGGGCGTCTGCTTCTCCCTCTGCCGCTCCCCCACCTCTCTGCTCATGCTCCCTCACTCTCGTTTACTCTCGCTCTCAAATAAATAAATTATTAAAAAAAAAAAAAGAGTTCTGGTGTTGAGTCCTAACGAGCTAATTTGAGTCACTCAGCTATCCCTGAACTTATAATCATTGCAACAAAGGAAATGGTGTATACAGACTAGCTAAGCCTGGACATTAGCCCTAACCACATCCAGAGACTGAGACTGGGATACCAAGTTATTCAAAGAAAAACTAGGTGCTGTTACCAGAAGATTTGGGAATGAATGCTGAACAAGTAAAAGTAGATGGCCCTCCCCTAGGATGGTTTTGCCTGCCAATAGCTACAGATACCTTTTTATAGGGAATATTGCCATTGACAAGCCCAGGCAGGTGACAGCAAATCTGTATTCATTCGTTGGATAATAGGCAGGAGTACTTGGCCTTCCGTCCTGAAACCACCATAAATGTCTCCTAGGAGCAGAGCTGTAACTATCAAGTCATCCTGCAACGCACACCAGTACTTGACCAACCCAGCTCCCATTTGCACCCCCTGTTTCCCCATGCACTTTCGAGGATTGACTTAGAAGCAGCCGAGGACATATAAGCAGAAATCCTTGGGTGAAACTTTTAAGAAAGCTTTCAAGAAGAGAGAGGTTCAGTTGCCATGCCCTTTAGACTTCTGGCTTTTGTGTCGACCTCTTCCCCATTTCTTTCATCCTGGAACACAAACATTGTGAGTGGACAGACAGAAGTCATCTTGCACTGCTGAGGAAGAAAGTTACGAGCGACTCAGGAACAAGCGAGAATGCCGAGGGAGCCCAGATCCCATGTGGAATCACTAAGCTACAATCCTAGCCTTGGATTGTCTGCCCCTAGCCTTCTTATTTTTTATTTATTTTTTAACATATAATGCATCATTTGTTTCAGAGGTACAGGTCTATGATTCATCAGTCTTGCACAATTCACAGCGCTCACCATAGCACATACCCTCCCCAATGTCCATCACCCAGCCACCCCAACTCTCCCACTCCCCCACTCCAGCAACCCTCAGTTTGTTTCCTGAAATTAAGAGTCTCTTATGGTTTGTCTCCCTCTCTGGTTTCGTCTTGTTTCATTTTCCCCTCCCTTCCCCTGTGATCCTCTGCCTTGTTTCTCAAATTCCTCATATCAGTGAGATCATATGATACTTGTCTTTCTCTGATTGACTTATTTCGCTTAGCATAGTTCCATCCACGTCGTTGCCCCTAGCCTTCTTGATAAGCAAGACAAATAAACCCTCTGATGGCAGCCAAATGCAATCTTAACTAATATACAAACCTCTGAATCATCTGTGTAATTCACGATGTGGTTTACAGAAGGGTTTTATTAATGAGGCATAGCTGGTGACTCAATTTTTATTAAATATTCTTGCTATCTAGGTGCTGAGCCCATGATTTTCATGTTTTACGAAGACATCACCCTCTACAAAGGCAGTATAGCTGGACGGTAGAGTTAGTGGCTCTAACTCTAAGTCAGAACATTTGGATTCAAACCTAGCTCCAACACTGTAACTGGTAATCGTGTGACCTTTGATAAGTTCTTTAAACTTTTCTTTGCCTCAAGGACCTCATCTGCAATTTCCTAGTGTCATGAGCATTCAATGTGCTAGTCCTGGAAAAATATTTACAACATAGAAAGCGCTCTCTATAGGTTCTAGCGTATTATGTATATTGCCTTTTAAAAATGTGTTTAAGGGCGCCTGGGTGGCTCAGTTGGTTAAGCGACTGCCTTCGGCTCAGGTCATGATCCTGGAGTCCCGGGATCGAGTCCCGCATCGGGCTCCCTGCTCGGCGAGGAGCCTGCTTCTCCCTCTGACCCTCTCCCCTCTCATGTACTCTCTCTCTCATTCTCGCTCTCTCAAATAAATAAATCTTTAAAAAATAAATAAATAAATAAATAAAAAATAAAAATGTGTTTAAAATCCTATGGCTCCTCCATTGTTGGTATTCTAGAGATAACTCCAGGTAATACATACGGCTCAGCAACGAGCACATGGAATGAAGACATTGATGGCTAACTGTTCCAGCTCCTTGCAGTCTTGTTTCCCCCTCCCACCTCCATAGAGCACTTCCCAAATTATGCCACCAATATCCTTATTCAACTCTAGCTGAAAACCAAGGTTGATTATGTTTTTACCTCTAGTTACGAATCACACCCCATCCATGCACAGATGGCGTTGTCAAGACAATCTGTGCCATCTCCAATTTCCCCTTGACCACAGACCTCATATTTTCTCTCCCAACTTGATTCTAGTCACTTTCGAGAAATTTATTCCAATGTTTGGGCCAATCTCTTAAATGTACATTTACTTGCCTTGGCTGAATATATTTTCTCATTGACTGTAAGAAAAGGATGGATACGAAATCAATAATTATGACTGAGAACACATATATTTCACACAGAAAGAAATGCCTCGGGAGAAATACATACCATTTTAGAGTCTATAACAAGTAAGCTAAGTGGTAGGTCACTGTCTTGATCATTAGGATTCTCATCTTGGAGTTAATCGGCTACCTTACCACCTCCTCACCCCCAACTCAAGTACACGCTGTTTGCCAGGAAAAGGACTGGGTTTTAGGACAAAGATAAACACTTTTAGCTAAAATTTATTGAGCACAGATTATGCACCAAGTAATGGGTTAAGTGCTTTTCCTGTATCATTTCATGGAATTTTCATTTTGACATGAGTTACTTTTTAAGGGAAACATTTACATTATTTTATTTACAGTTTTATTACTTAAGAGTGCATCTCTAACTAATATCCTTCGTTTCACCTGTTTCTGAATTTTATGAATAGAATCATGCCAAATGCTTTCTTTAGAATCTGGCCTCCTTTTGCTCAAAATTATAAAGTTTTTTTTTCACATTGTATATGACTTAGCTCCCTGAATGTTAAGGTTATATATCATAAGAATAGATACCATAATTCATCCATTTTAGGTTGATGGACATTTGAATGGTTTTTATTATTTAGTTATTATGAAAGATGCTGCTATGAACATTCCCGAACCTATATCTTGTTACATGTATGCATGAGGTTCTGAATGGTATAGACCCATCAGTGGATTGTCTGGATCATGAAGTTTGTGTATCTTAAACTTTGCTAGAAAGTACCAAACTGTTTTCTAAAACAGTTACATTAGTTTGTACTCCCACAAGCAAAGGAAGGGAGTTCTTGCTGTGTCATACTTTGTTAACCCTTGGAGTTGTTAGTTTTTACATTTTTTGGTCTATCTTGGCAAATTCTGACATTTCGGTATTAACTTACATTTCCTTGACTATGAGTTGAGCACCACTTCAAGGATCACTGGCTATTTATAGAGTTTCTCTTCTGGGTGGCACCTATTAAGGACTTTTGCAAGGTTTTATCTTGGGTGTTATCTGATTTCTAGAGCTTGATTTGCAACTTTTTCCCCCTTATGGGTTGTTCGTTTATTGTATGCACTGCAGATCAATCTTCTCCCCCTTCTGTGACTTTTATTTTCACTTTCTTGATGGGCCTTATTTTAATATAAAACTTTAGTCACTTTTGTATGATCTATGTTTAAGGCTTCATTAAGAAATCTTTCCCTAGGGGTGCCTGGACGGCTCAGCCAGTGAAGCGTTTGCCTTTGGCTCAGGTCATGATCTCAGGGTCCTGGGAATGAGCCCCATGTCAGGCTCCCTGCTCAGTGGGGACTCTACTTCTCCCTCTCTCCACTCATGCTCTCTGTCGCTCTCAAATAAATAAAATCTTAAAAAAGAGAGAGAGAGAGAGATCTTTCCCTACCCTGAAGCCACAAATATATTCTACTATATATTTCTTTCTAAAAACATTATTGGACTTCTATTTCCAGCCAAGACGGAGTAACAGGGACTGAATTTACCCTTCTGCCCAACACAACTAAGGAACCAAAGAAAGTATGTAAAGCAACAGTTGTCAAAACACTGAACATCAGGCAGTGAAAGACCGTGATCTCTGAGAAGGGGGAAGCAAAGGAGATGAGCTCTCCGCCTGCCCCAGCCTACTGCCTGGAGACAGGAGGAAATCAGGTGGAGACCAGCAGACTTGCTGAGTTGAGGACATAGGGCCAAGATTTTGGGGAGTCCAAGGCAGCTAGAATCTGCACAACAGAGGAGTCAGACGACATAGAGAAGGCACTCCAGAGATCTGCGGAGAACCCCCTAGAATGTTCAGCAGAGTGCTGAGCAGTGCACCTGTGCGTGTGTGCGTGTGCGTGCGCGTGCGTGTGCGTGTGTGTGACCGATTTCCCCTCCCCTGAGGAAATCAATGCTTCCAGTTTCTTAAATACCCTTCCTGAGACATTCTATGGATTGTGTTCCCCCCCCTTTTTGTCAAATGTTAGATGACACACACTGCTTTGTACCTTGGTTTTCTTTTTAACTTAAGAAATATAGCTTAGAAATTGTTCCAGATCTATAAATAAAGAGCTTTCTCAAAATTTTTAAATAACTTTATGGTCTAATCATTTATTTTAGCAGTTCTCTACCGATGGCCATTTAGAATGGTTCAAATCTTTGTTGTTACACATAATGGCACAATTTTGCATATGTTCTTTTGCATATTCTGAAGACTTTTTAATAGTGTGGTGTTGCAGGCTCACATGGGCTTTTTGAGAGCCATTTGTTAAAATTTCAGGACCTGTGAGCACTGGTTGATGTTAGGAGAATAGCTTGAAATTAACCACGTGGAAGTATTTATACCATTAAAACTGGCAATGTCTATAGATAAAGGGCCCGTTCCCTTATTTTGGGGGACAGTTGGTTGTTAAGTATGTACAGCTTCTACTGAACACAATTCCAATAGTGGAATTGCTGATTCAAAGGCTATGTAGCACTTGTAATCTTGATATATCTAGCCAAATCACCCTTCATGGATTTCTACTAGCAATGTATAAAAGTTATTCCTGAATTCTAACAGTGTTATGAAAATTATTGATCTTTGCCACTTTGACCAGGGAAAGTGGTTTCTCAATGAGGTTGTAATACTTATACCACTTATTATTGAAAATAAACATCTTTTTACAGGTAGTTTTAAAATTTCTTTCCACAGGGGCGCCTAGGTGACTCGGTTAAGTGTCAGACTCTTGATTTTGGCTCAGGTCAAGATCTCAGGGTCATGAGATGGAGCCCTGAGTTGGGCTCCATGCTAGGTGGAGCCTGCTTAAGATTTTCTCTCCCCCTCTCCCTTGGGCCCCTCTCCCCCCCCCCCACCCCCCTGCTGTCATGGGCACATTCTCTCTCTCGAGAAAACAAAATTTCTTCTTATAAAAAACCTCTATTCATTCCTTCAACTGTTTTCCCCCTTTAAAATGTGGGATTTGTTATTATAATGGTTACTTGTAAAAGCTCCTAATATGTTAAGGAGATTAGCCCTTGTTCTGGGATATGAACTGCCTGTATCTTTTCTCCAGAATATTGTTTGCTATTTAAATTTGTTACAGTGGTGTTTGCAATGCAGATTATTCAAAACTATTTTTATGTAAATGTATCAAGATTTTCTCTTGAAGCCAGTGATGTGAAGCATCTTTTTATATGCCTATGGACCACTTGTATATTTTCTTTGGAGCAAATATCTTTAAAATCCTTTCCCCATTTTAAAATTAGGTTGTTTGCATTCTTATTGTTGACTTCAAACTCTTTTTTAGGTGTTCTGGATACAAGTCTCAGCTCTATAACACGCATATCTTTTCTCTTATTCTGGGGGTTGTTTTTTCACTCTCCTGGTGGTGTCCTTTGAAGCACAAACGTTTTAAATTTTAATGAAGTACAATTTATCTCTTTTTCTTTGTCACGGGGCTTTTGGTGTCATATTATGATCAAACCCACAAAGATTTACTCTTCTGTTTTCTCTGAAGAGTTTTATGGTTTAATTCTTACATTTAAGTCTATAATCTCTTTTGAATTGGTTTTTTAATATGATGTGAGGTAGGGGTCCAATTTCGTTGTTCTGCATGTGGAAAGCCAGTTGGCTGAGCATGCTCTGTTGAAAAGACTATTCTTGCATTATTGAATGGTCTTGGCATCCTTGTGGAAAATCAACTGACCATAAAGGTGAGGTTGCTTTCTGGATTCTCAATTTTATTCCACTGATGTGTATGTTTATCCCTATGCTAGCATCACACTGTCTTGATTACTACGAATGTGTAGCAAGGTTTGAAATTGGGAAGTCTTAAGTCTTCCAACTTCGCTCTTCTTTTTCAAGACTTTTTTCTCTTTATTATTCTAGGCACTTTGTATTCTCACAGGAATTTTGATAGGGAACCTCACCATGCCTGTCATTTCCACCACTTCCTCTGTGAGGGGTTCCTTATGGGTAAAGGTAACAGCTAGATGTTATCATGTGAAACCAGTGCACTGCCCAGAGCTAATCCAGCTGGGAATGAGAGCCTGACCCTGTAATAGCTACCTATCCACACCCTGGCAGCCTTGCCCATGATCTCGGCCCAGAGGCACACTGCGCAGGAGGTGGAATGGCTGACCAGTGAGATCTCTTCTCTCGGGAGGTGTGAATTTGGGACATAGTCTTTGGGTCTTTAAGAGCAGGTTCCTTGGAGGGGCACCTGGGTGGCTCAGTCAGGTAAGTGTCTGACTCTTGATTTTAGCTCCGGTCATGATCTCACAGTCGTGAGACTGAGCCCCGTGTTGGGCTCTGCGCTCAGTGTGGAATCTGCTTGAGATTCTCGCTCTCCCTCTCCCTCTGCCCCTCCCCCTACCTGCACTCACACTCTCTAAAATAAATAAATAAAATATAATTTTTTTTTAAAAAAAGAGCAGGTTCTTTGGAGGTAGAGAGCAAGAAACTGAGTTCCTCCTTAGTAGCATAGTAGAGGGGCGAGGAATGAAAGGATGCTAGCTGTTGAGGAACATATTGGCCCATCTTCTAAAGTTGTGCTGTTTCTTAAAGGACAGCACAGCCTTAGTTGGCCTGTGCTCTTTAAGGCATCCTGAGTGGAGTCTCCTTTTTTTCTGCCTGAAGTACCAACGCGTAGGTCTTTGGGGCTTGCACAGAGGCTGTTTAAGCATTTCATGTGCTCATTTCAGCCCTTTCATTCAGATGAAAAAAAATGCGGCCCCTACACCTGAAGAGTGTGCCCTTTACTTGTGGCGGGTCTATAGGTTCCTTGGGCACAGGGGCAAGAATGTCTGATCCCAGGTAGCAGTGCCTGGCACATAGTAGGACTTCAAGAGATATTTGCTCAATGAACAAACGCTGGATAAATAAACCGTGTCCCCTGTAATCTCTTCCTCTCCATTAGGGTCAGGCAAATAGGACCCCATCCTGCCTTCTGACTAGGAGCTGGCTGTGGGTTGTCAGAGGTGAGTCCACAGGCAGGGCAGACGGAAGATGCGTCTCAGTAGTTGCTGAGCTCCTTCCAGGACGGGTCAGTTCCGTGTGGTTTCTGGATGTTCTGTACAGGTGCTTCCACTGTGGGCCGAGGGGGTCTGACCCAGAGATCTGGGGTGTGGTGGGGAGACTGGACGAAGCCGGGCTGGGCTGGGCGAGCTCGCCCTATTCCTTCCTCTCCTCTCACTACTCCTCTCTACTCTTGCCCTCTCCCCTTCTTCTCCCACCGCTGTCACTCTTGAACTAAGGAAAGGGAACTAGATCTCATCAAAGACAGTTACATCTGTTCTCCTCTCCACCAAATACTTGACATTTCTTCTTTATTTTTTAATGCTAAAAATGAAATTTTTCTTAGGGAATGCTAAATCCATTACTGTTGAAGTCTTTCAAAAGCCTTATCTCCTTCCACTCTCCTTGTCAACCCTACTCTAGCCACACTGGTGTCTTCACTTTCCACAGGACACACGAGCGTGTTCCCACCTCAGGACCTTTGCACTTGCTCTTTCCTCTGGCTGGAATGCTTTTCCCCCTGATATCCTCAAGGTTCAGTCCCTCTTCCCTTTCAGGCTTTATGGAAATGTCACCTTCCCAGTGAGGCCTGCTTCCATTTCTCCTTTCTTGCTTATCCACCTTCCTTGCTTTATTTTTCTCCACAGTGTGTATCATCGTTTCATATAGTGTATGTTTTTGTTATTTATCTTGTTTAGTGTCTGCCTCCCACAAGAGAAGGTAAGCTCCTGGAGGGCCAGAATCTTGGCTTGTTTAGTTTCCTGCTCTTTCCCAGTGCCTAGAACAGTGCTTGCTCTCGATGAGTGTGTGTTGAATTTTGAATGAATATGCGATGGGGTGAGGTGCAGAAGTTCTAGAGCTTTGTCTCCCATTGTGCTCTGTCATGCTTCCAGTGACCAGCTCTGAACTGAGGGACCATGCGGCCCCTGCCAAGTGGGAACAGACACGTGCCACGGGGTAACCACATGATGGCTGCCCAGTATGAAGGGCCACACGCCGGCCCTTGAGTGGCCCAGTGCAAGTGACTGCATTTGAGGCAATGAAATGCGGTGAAAACTGAATGGAGAGTGTGTCCAGTTACGCGAAGTGATCAGCTGTGTCCCAATGGCTCAGCCATACAATTCTCTACAGATCTTGTGGCACAAAGGTCAAGGGTGGCGATGACATGGGTGTTGGAATCCTAGGGAAGTCTCTGCACATGGTTGTTACATAAGATCAAAGAAGGAATCTAGATAAAGACCAAACATTCCCCTCACCGCTCTAAAGTTGCCAGAGAGCTTATTGGGAGCACAAGAAAAGGAGGAAGTTGGATAACTCATTTGATTGTCTGTAGCATCAACTCTTTATCTGGATTGAAAAGTGATATATGCGATGTACTGTTCAGGATACCCCTCCACCATCCCAAAATTTGACGAATGGGGGCTGATATGACAGCGATGTGAGAAAGGAGAAGAATCCTTAGTGTTTCTCTAGACACCTAGCAAGGTTAGGAGAGCCTTTTGCTGTGAACCCTTCCCCCAAGGAACTAGGATTTGAAATGCTTGAAGCGTGCCTGCTTGAAAAGTATGACGACTGAAGATTTGTGATTCCAAAGTGGAAAGCGTTGAAAGCTTAGACCGAGGCATACTGGTTTGAAGGATCTGTCCTTTGTTCTAGAACTGGGTCATGAGCGACCCACAGTCTCTCTTCATGGAGCAAGTTTGTACTCTTGGTGGAGCATGAGCTTCTGTACGCTGTTTTCTTAACTATAAAAACCCAGGCAGTTTTATAAGACATGGAATCGGAGCAGTCATCTCATGCACCTTGCGTGAAGCCATCTCTACACGTTTATGAGGTGCTTTACATCTGAACATGCACCTGGGATCTCGAAGGTTCCAATCATGATTAACTTGCAGATCCCGCTCTCCTTGGTGTAAGGTCCACAGAGCAGGAATGGCTGCTGGGTGGAGGCATGAAACCCACGTTAACACAGGAGCGAAGGTACCAGCAGAGGCTGCTGGGCAGTGAGAGGAACAGATGTGTCATTCCGCGGGGCAGCCTCGAGAGAGGAGGGACACCATGGGAAGGAAGGGAGCTCATCCAGTTAGCAGAGGAGGTGAAATCTGTCTCTCTCTCACATGGGGTATTCCCTCATTCAAAAAGCATGCGGCTGAGTCCCATCCTTGTGCCAAGCAGATTTTGCTGTACACTACAGGGGATGCCAAGATGAATAGGGACAGTACGGGTGTACAAGATGTGCACAGTCTACTAAAGCCCAGGGTACACTGCACCAAGGGATCTGGCACATTCCTTCAGAGGCATCGAAGCAAATCAGGAAAACTAAGTGATACGCAAGGCATTTGGCTCATGACACGGTGAGAGCTGGATGGGGCAAGAATATACATGTAAGAAAATGTAAAATTTAAAAATACACATAGGGAATGGTGTAAGATGAGACTCCACAGGTGAGGGTCTGACTTAAACAAGTTGAGAGGAAAACGCAGAAAGTAATTTTTTCAAATTCCTTAAGTTGAAAAATCAGATCACTTAAGTAATATGTATTCAACTTAACCCATTCATATAAAGATGGATTTTTTAAATTGGTTTTTTAAAGGTTGATTTTTTTTAATTTTTTTTAAGATTTTATTTATTTATTTGAGAGAGAGAATGAGAGAGAGAGAGAGCATGAGAGGGGGGAGGGTCCGAGGGAGAAGCAGACTGCCCGCTGAGCAGGGAGCCCGATGCGGGACTCGATCCCGGGACTCCAGGATCATGACCTGAGCTGAAGGCAGTCGCTCAACCAACTGAGCCACTCAGGCGCCCAAGATTGACTTTTTAAAACTAAAGTGGAGAAGAATTTCTTCTTTCTAAAGAACTCTCCTAATAGCAGTGATGGCAAGAAGTGGCTCTGGAGAGTTGTGTTTTGTTTGTTTGTATTAAGTAAACTCTAGCCCAGTGTGGGGCTTGAACTCACAACCCTGAGATCAAAAGTTGCACGCTCTACTGACTGAGTGGGCCAGGTGCCTCAGCTCTGGAGTCTTAAGGTTCCCAAATTTCCACCAGAAACTCTGACCCCTTAACCCCTATTCATGTAAAGGAATGGACTTTTCCCCAATCTGGTAAAAAGAGCCATGCCAACGCAGTTTCTAGACAAGTCCCCTGGCCCGACCCCCACCCCATCTTTTGCCACCACACTGTGGCACCTGAGACTTTTCCCATATGGATATTCCAGTGATGTTTAACTCTTGATCATGCCTTGGCAAGAGCAAAGAGGTGGAGATTTTGTGAGAAGTAAAAGGGGGTGTCGATGGGTTAAATAGTGACCCCCCAGGTCCCCAAGTGAGTGTCCACTAGAAACTTCACCCTGAGATTATATTTGGAAATAGGATCTTGGCAGATGTAAGTATTTAAGATAAGGTCATATTGGATTAGGATGGGTCCTAAATCCAATGGTTGATATCCTCCTAAGGAGGCCACGGTAGAGCCACAGACACACGGGGAAGTCAGCCATGTGAAAATGGAGGCACAGAAGGGAGTCCGGCTGCCGAGAGCCACCAAACACCGGCAACCAGCAGAAGGTGGCAGAGGCACGGAAGGATTCCCCTCTAGAGTCTTTGAAGGGAGCATGACCCTGCCGACCAATACCTTGGTTTCGGACTTCTGGCCCCTGAGCTGTGAGACAGTATGTTTCTCTTGTTTTAAGCCACCCGGCTTGGGCTACTTTGTTACAGCGTGCTAGCAAACCAACAGAGGGCTCATGAGAGGAATCATGAGTTAGAAGCAAAACACAGTCATATCAGTTGAAAGAATGGATGGCTGGATCAATGGCTCTGCATCAGGGGCAATGACGGTGTCCCATCTCCCCTGCTCTAGGGAGGCCCCTGACATAGACCTGCGCACTAGAGATGAAGGACCATTCAGACTGGCGCCTTCCAATCAGCCCCGGAGGTTGTAAGCCAGGGGCGGGAAGGAGGGACAGCCGTCGGCTTCCCCGTGCCTCTGGTGGGGCTGGAACGAACTCTCTGGAGTCTCAGGAAAGAGGTCCAAGTTTAAAGGCTTTGAAACCACTCACAAAAACCACAGCAGGAAGCCTACAGACGGTTTGAATTTCTACTCCGTGGGACCCTGGGCCAGTGCTTACTCGCTTTCAGTCCTGCTTTCTCTTGCCTGAAAAAGAGAAACAAGAACACCCTGGACTCTTACCCTCCATATGTTTACCATAAAACGCAAAATTCATTCTCCGAAGTGCAGAGCTACTCTAAACGGAATGACCACATAATGCCACTTTGCTCCAGAGTGTTCCAGTTCTTACCATTATCCCATCGTGATTATCAACAGCCTCCCAACAACTGTCCCAACTTGGTCATGCATTCTGTGGTCATCCAGGTTTCAAGGGCTCCTCATGGATGTGGCAGAGACCAAGTGACGGTGCACGCCTGCCCCTGGCCGGGACACTGTAAGGAAAACCATGGTCTTCTCAGACCTGCGCCCTTCATTAGCGTTCCTGGCACTCACTGTGTATCTTTAACATTTCTGCTTATTGTTTATTTTCACTACCGTTCCTTTCAGTGTGGAAGGAAAATGTAGTTGGTGTGTAAGGCTGCATAGTATTGTGTATCAAACACAAAATGCCCAGTGTTTAATAATTAGACAGTTGGTGTTCTTAATGCTTTATATGATACAGAAATCCGTGAAGAGTGGTGGTATCGCTGCTTGAGAGATGTTCAGTGATATCTGGAGCGAGGTGACTGTAATTTTTGGATAAGACTGGAGCTCACTATAATGTTTTGTATTTAAAATAACGGAATAGAGTCTCATTTCGCAAGTCCTCTCTCTGGCACATTTTCAGGAGCAAATTAAGTTGACGCCGATGAGGGATGTTGACCTCACTGGGCTGTGACAACTAACTAGAACACGCGTATATCAAGCACAGAGCTCACGGCAGATGCTCCATCCCCTCCACTTGAAATGAAAACGTTACGTAGAAAGTAGGAATTTCAGTCCCCCTGCCCGGTGTGGGAGAATGCTCACCTACCTTATTTCATTTTTCAGTTCTCACTGAGGCTTGGGTGACACACATTTAATCTTGCATGGAGGGAGCAAGTCTTCCCTTGGACTGTGACAGGAAATTCCGGGGTGCTGCTGGCCTGCCAGGGGACTGGGTCCTTGGTCATCAGTCCACCCAGTCAGACCTGGGGCTTCCCTTGGCCCTGCATGGGGTCCCTTAAACCATCCTGCTGGCTTTCTGCTGCTGCTGGGCCCCACCTGGGGCATAGGAGATGCACGACACAGCCTCTGAGCACCCCTGCGTCCACCCCCCGCCTCATCCCAGTCCCCAAGCGCTGCTAGAACAAATCACCACGAACAACACGAACGTATTACCTTACAGTTCTGGACGTCGGAAGGCCAAAATAGGTGTGAGGAGCTAAAAGGAAAGTGACAAGTCAGCAGGACTGGTTCCTTCTAGAAGCGCTACGGGAGAATCCGTTTACGTGCTTTGGCCACCTCTGGAAGCCAGCTGCATGCCTGGACCCCCCGGCACTTTCCTCCATCTTCCAAGCCAGCAGCATCACATCATCACATCTCCAGGGATCCAGCTCACCTGCCTCCCACTTGCAAGCCTCCAGTGGTCCCACTGCATCCACCTGGGTACTCCAGGCTCATTTTCCCCATCTCAGGATCCTGCAGTTAAGCCCATCCACAAAGTCCCCTTTGCCGTGGAAGGTAACATACGTGCAAAGCTTCTGGAATTAGCATGGGGACATTTCAGGAGGGGCCATTATTTAGCCTAGCACAGCTCACTGAGTTCTTCCCTCCCTGGGGCCTCATCGCCATCCAGGCTCTCCCGGAGAGCAGGGCACTGCCCCGTCTGCTCAGGGACCCCCACCCCTCTCCCTGTTCATGTCCACATACCCACCTTAGCTCTCCTCCTCCCCAGGTCAGCCCAAGAGAATCTTCTTTCGAGTTTGGGGGTGAGAGGAAAGCACCCCCTCTCACCCAGGCATTGTGTTCAGATACAAACTCTTCTAAGCTCCCCCCCCAATATGTGGGCTATGGGAGCACAGAAATAAGTCATTTATAGGGAATTTCTGCGCTGTGGCCAGTTACCTCCTTTTCCTGAGATCATGAACCAGAGCCAACCATCTGATTAAAAGAAGGGAGGTGAAAGGGAGAACATGAAGAGTCTGTAAATTAATATCTCTGAGTCTCAGCCAGTCACATTTGCAAGAGAACATAGACCCGTGTGAGGGATAAACACAGAGCCGTGTCAGGAAGGGGCCCCAAAGGAAATCAGCCTGAAGTGTGGCTCCCCAGCCTCTCTCTCCCTCTGGCCACTTGTCACCCTTCTTTGACTGCAGCCACCAGCTTGCGTGGCTCTGAAAGCACCCAGCCTCCCCTTCAAAACAGTGGCCCTAATCTGCACAGAACCTTCGCCTGTGCTTCTGTCAGCGCACCTAAGACAGGCTGGCATGTTCACAAAGAGCTGCACTCAGCACCACGGCAGACAAAAGGGAACAGGTACACAAATACAAAGAGCATAAACATGATCGTGACTCCTGGCAAGTGTCTGACCATGGTCATACCCTCTGGCCCAAGAGGCTGTTAGAGCCTGCTAAGAAGAGTATCTGGCTTTCTCTCTTTACTGCCATCCCCGCTGTCACTTACCCCCAGCCTTACCCTTCACTCCAAAGCAGGTGTCACATTATCGTCTGACACAGGACAGCAAACCAGGCGACTCCTCTTCTTTCTGGTTCCAGTTAAATCGAAGCCCACGTCCCCAAAGCTGCCATCCAGCATACCACTCAGCCCTGGTTCCATGGGGCTGTTCCTGAGGACAGCACCCTGGTGACTGGCAAATGACCATGAATGAGAACCACAAGCCCAAGAATGATCTCAGCCTTCCAGTCTTAGGTTATGAGTTCTACCTGTGGAGAAATATAGACGCTTCGCACAGGTAACAAAGAGCCCCGAACACAAACATACACACGTAAAAATATCTCAGGAATGTGCAATTGTATTTTCTCTATGTAATTATGCACCGATAGAGTGGGAAGGTAAGTTTTCCAAGGGAGCGAGTATGGAATTTTAAGGGAGACAGAATACTTCTTAAAACAGAAATACAGAAGCAACCCAATTCAAAAATGGGCAAAGGACTTGATAAACATTTCCCCACAGAAGATATGCAAATGGTAAATAGGCACATGAAAAGATGCTCCAAATTATTAGTCATTAGGAAAATGCAAATCAAAACTACAATGAGATGCTACTAGGTTCTCACTCAGACTCACTAGGACAGGTATAATTAAAACACATACACACAGGGCACATGGGTGACGCAGTCGGTTAAGCGTCTGCCTTTGGCTCAGGTCATGATCCCAGGGTCCTGGGATCAAGCTCCACATCAGGATCCCCGCTTCTCCCTCTCCCTCTGCTGCTCCCCCTGCCTGTGCTCTCCTGCTCTCTCTCTGTCAAATAAATAGATAAAATCTTAAAAAAATAAAAAAAAATAAAACGCACACACAGAGTAACAAGTGTCAATGAGAATGTGGATAAATTCAAACCTTCCCACATTTCTGGTGGAAATGTAAAATGGTACAGTGACTGAAGAATACAGTTTGGCAGTTCCTCAAAAAGTTAAACATAGAATGATCACATGACCCAGCATTTCCACTCCTATGTATATACATGAGTGAAAACGTATGCCCACACAAAAATCTGCACACAAATGTTTATAGCATTATTCATAACGGTCAAAAAATGGAAACAATCTAAATAGCCATTAGCAACAATTAGCATTATTTGAACAAATGTCCAGATGTTCTTAGCCCTGTTGACAAAAACTAAAAAGTAGAGGGGCACCTGGTGGCTCAGTCAGGTAAGCATCTGCCTTTGGCTCAGGTCATGGTCCCAGAGTCCTGGGATCAAGCCCTGCATTGGGCTCCCTGCTCAGAGGGGAGTCTGCTTCTCCCTCTGCCTGCCCCTTTCCCTGCTTGGGCTCTCTCTCACTCACTCTCTCTAAAATAAATAAATAAAATCTTAAAAAAAAAACCTAGAAAGTAGAAACAATTCAAATATGCATCAACGAATAAAGAAATTATAATATAAGCATCACATGGAACATTACTCACCCCTAAAAGAGAATGAACTACTGATATGCAGTACAATGTGACTGAACCTCAAAAACATGCTCAGTGAAAGCCAGACACAAGAGGTCACATACTGTATGATTTCACTTATATGAAATATCCAGAACGGGTAAACCCATAGAGACAGAAGGCAGATGGGTGGTTGGAAGACGCTGGGCATGACTGCTTAATGGGTACAGAGTTTTCTTTGGGGATGATGAAATATTTTGAAACCAGATAGAGGTACTGATTGATTAATATTACGAATGTACTAAATGCTATACAATTGTACGCTTTAAAAGTGTTAATTTCATGCTACGTGAATTTCACCTCATTTTTAAAAAAGATTTTATTTATTTATTTAATTGTCAGAGAGAGAGAGAGAGAGAGAGAGCACAAGCAGGAGGAGTAGGAGAGGGACAAGCAGACTCCCCCCGCTGAGCAGGGAGCCTGACACAGGACTCGATCCCAGGACCCTGGGATTATGACCTGAGCCGAAGGCAGGCGCTTAACTGACTAAGCCACCCAGGTGTTCCTCACCTCATTCTTTTTAAAAGCTGAAAAAGACATACAGAAGGAGGGGGGAGACGACTAGAGCCCGAGTTGTGATTCACTACCTACTGGCCACTTCACTACAGGCACGTCACTTAAATTCCCTTTGAGCTTTGATTTCCTCATCTGTAAAGCGACACTCATCATATTTGTACCACCTACATCATAGGGTTATTGTAGGAACAAAACGAGATATTGTTTATGACATATGAATATCATGTAACAGTATTATGAGATGCTAGATATTATTATTGAGGTATTAGCCATTAAAATGTACACTTGGTAAGAAAATCGAGAGCTTCCTTTCCTACTTTTGCAAGATCCAAGTTGCGGTAATTGTACTCACAACGTTCTATTTTTAATTATTTTATATGTTGTGAGCAAAGGATTAAGAGAGATAATTCTTGTCCAAATAATTAGGCAAGACCTTCAAGATTTACTCTGGGATATCAAACCTCATCATGGAATTGACCCTACGTGGGGGAAGATAAAACACACAACACACATTCTTTGGGGACAGGTGATGGAAATGTGAGTCATTTTACATGCCCAGCGGGCACAAAAGACACATGGCTCCTTGCAGTTTTCCCTAGAGCAGGTTTTCAGGTTATCAACAGAGTAGTGATAAAAATATGGGAGGGGGGCAGCAAAGACATCTTTGGTTTAAGAAAACATATACAAGGATTTATCTCATGGGTGCAGCAGCTTAATGTTTATTTACTGTGTTAGTAAAAAAAAAAACCCTTCCCCCAATTTCAGTCCAGCTTCAGTCTAATTCAAACCAGGATCATGGGAAATTTGACTTAAAAATACAAAACAACATAAAAATCATCCACCTATAAGAGAAGTCAGGAAATACTACCAAGGCATCAAAAGCTCTCTCTCTCTCAGGGCGCCTGGGTGGCTCAATCAGTTAAGCATCTGCCCTGGGCTCAGGTCATGATCTCCGGGTCCTGGGATCCAGCCCTATGTTGGGCCAGGCTCCATGCTCAGCGGGGAGTCTGTTTCTCCCTCTCGCTCTGCCCTACCCCCTGCTCATGCTCTCGCTCTCTCTCAAATGAATAAGATTAAAAAAAAAAAAAAACTCTTCCTCCTCTTTTTGCTTTTTTTTTTCTCATGCCATAAACAGTCCCATTGGAATTTGGTAATAAACAAATAACCAGGTGCTATCTTATGAAATCATTAGGGTTTTTATAGTGCATTCAGGAGGCTGGTAAATAGTTACTCTTCTTTGATTTTTTTATCTTTAGACTATCTTCCCAAAGTATTCTCTCTGGTAATTTCTTGAAACATTTTAAATAGTAAAATGCAAGAGAGCTGAGGGTTTTTGAGGATTTCACAAATAATCTGGACTGTTCAACTATAACTCTCTTTTTCTTTAGAATGTCTTAGTCAGTTCATGCCATTGCAAGATTCCAGCCATCTGATAATAAAAGCCTGTGGTAAAATGATTCGTCATCCACTATTTAGCGATTTGCAATAAAATCCTCTAACAAAAACTAGACATATGCAGTTGTTATGTTTCAGGCAAAATTATACTTGCTTTGTCTTCCCAGAATGTGTTCTTATTGCTGTAAGATTGGCTTCACTTTATGACTAAATACACTCAAATTGAACACTCAGTCCCCCAAATTCTGTAAGCCCATTATAATTACAGAGTTGAGAGCCAGGCCCCAAAAACAGGTGGTTCTGAATAACCAAAGATCCAAGTTCCAAGAACCAAGGATTCATAGGTTTTGAGTTCCAAGAAACAAAGGATACTTCATAAATTTTGAGTTTTTATTTAAAAAAATATTTTATTTGTTTTAGAGACAGAGAGAGCATGCGCGTGCCCATCCACACAAGTGGGTGGGGGACAGAGGGGGAGGGTCGGGGAGAGAATCTCAAGCAGACTCTGCTGAGGGTGGAACCAGAGGCGGGGCTCGATCTCACGACCCTGAGATCATGACCTGAGCGGAAATCAAGAGTCAGATGCTCCACCGGCTGAGCCACCCAGGCGTCCCAATTTTGAGTTTTTACATACTACGTTACATATATGAATAGTTCATTTGTAATTAATCTGAGACATCTATGTACCAAGAAAGATTACCATGAGACAGTAAGTTGATACATTTCCCTAAAAAGCTTAACATTTTTGTTAATATTATAAGTCAATGTAACAATTCTATTGGTCTTTTTGAACTATTAAAAAGTTTGCAGCTCCTTCTTACTTTCAAGTTCTACTGATCAGTAACGTGATCTGTGAACAGAAAAGATCTAGCATTACTGAATACCTATGATGTACTAGATTCTATCCTAGACCATCCTAGATACATAATTTCATTAAACTCTCATCAAAATCTTGAGAAGGTTATCACTTCCTTTTTAGAGCTGAAGACACTGAAGCTCAGAGAGTTTAAGGAAATGGTCTGAGGTCCCATAATTAGTAGGTCAAGCTGGGGTTCAAACCGAGGGTCTTTTGACTCCAGGGGCAAGGCTTCCAAACCCAAGTTAATGAGTTAACTAAGGAGCATCCTGACATCCAACAAGCCTCCTGGGTGATGAGACTACAAAGCCAGAACCAAGCCTGCTCCTCTAACAAGTATTTTCCCAGCACCTGCTAGGTGCCTTGTGAAGGGTGAATTAGCAGACATGGTCCCTGCCTTCATACTCTAGAGATAAGTTAAGACATCTCTAAAGCCGGTGTGACTCAGTGACTCAAAAGAACAGAAGTGGCCGTGGTAACATGCCATAGGAGAAGGACGTTCTGGTTCCCAAGAAGACTCACAGGATGAGGGGGAGGAGGTGAAAAGAAATAAATCTTGTAACTGTGTCAGATGTAGTAAGTTTAACATGAGACCTTTGACTGATTTAACAAGCATTTGCTGGAGCACCAACGGAGCCCAATGCACCAAGCTAAGCCTTCCTTTTCATAAGGTATTCCAAAATTTCATGCATCTCTAGTTTCCCACCTACAGGCATCTCCGCAGAGAAGGCTCGGCTTCCATTGAAAGATCACAAGTATTTCTTAAAGATCTCATTGATTATCATAAAAGTGGTATGGCGCTAAGAGTCTCTTCTCTTGTGGGGAAACTGGTCAGACCTGAGGATGCAAGGGCAGGGCGTTCCAGACCAGATGACATGCAGGCAATGACCAGAGAATTGAAGCATTCAGGCCATGTCTCCCTCCAATGCATCCAACTGTGGAAACTCAATCAGGTCCAGAAATGAATCAATTTCCTTTGCCTGTGTCCTTAAATTTGATGAATAGAGCCTTTGCTTAGAGCTACTGAAGCTGCTATTCATCTCAGTTAGTTGCTAAATAAAACGTTGTTCTTGGATGTAATTCTGGTGAATATGACTTTGGAGATTTTTCATTTAACTATGTAAGTCCAAATTATTCCCTGAGTGATTCTACATTTGAGCTATTTTTGTTCCACATGCTCCATATTTTTTTCCACGTTAAAGACTGGGAATCTAGGAAGACCAGGTTTTCTTGTTGATGGTAAAGACGATCAACCCAGGTGCAAGTGCCAATTTTTGTGACCAACAGCTAAAGTCATCACTGTTGAGAGTTATTTTTCTAGTCAATGAGAATGGATAATCAGGAAAGAGTTTTGGACCTCTAGACATACAAAATTTAAAGTAATGAAGAAGACAACATTTAAATAAACAAACAAGCTGTATCTGATGGGAGAAATGGCGGGTCTGACTTGAAGTAGGGGCTAGTTGAACTTCACAGAACAGTTCAGAACCCTGCGGTCTTCTGCAGTTAAGGACTTGCCCAGTCATATAACTGGTAGTGGTAGAACGTAATTGGACCATGAGTCCTTTTTTTCTTTTCTTTCTTCAAACTTTTAAGTAAATTTTTATTTTTATCTAAGTGAAGCATGCTCATCGTTTACAAGGTCAGAAAGTAACAACTAAAAGGCTTCTCACGAAAACCAAACCAAACCAATCAAAACAAACAAACAAAAAAAACATGGGTCCCTAACTGACCTCTTCACCACACCTCTGGTCTCTGTCCTCAGGGAGTACCGCTTTGAGTTGTTGCTTCCAGCATTTACACAACTTTTTCTATATCATATATTTTTATTCGTAAATTTTTATTATGAAAAATTACAAAAAGTATATATATATATACATCCTTGTAATTTAGACACTCACATTGTTCATGAATTCTTTAACAAGTAAATTAAAACCATCATGACACTTCAGTCCTAAATACTATATGTAAATTATGCTATCTTTCCTTCCTCTCTTTTATTTATTTTTTTTTTTTAAGATTTTATTTATTTATTGGACAGAGAGAGACAGCGAGAGCAGGAACACAAGCAGGGGGAGCGGGAGAGGGAGAAGCAGGCTTCCCGCTGAGCAGGGAGCCCGATGTGGGACTCGATCCCAGGACCCCGTGATCATGACCTGAGCCGAAGGCAGACGCTCAACGACTGAGCCACCCAGGCGCCCGTCCTTCCTCTCTTTTAGACATTATCATGTGACTTTCTGTTTATGGGACTTGAGGATTGAGTTCTCTTACATCACCATCCATCTGTCTCACAACCCCCATCCTCCCAGTACCATTATAGTATAATTTTTGGTTAAATATATTCAATGTTGTATACTTTTTGCTTTTCCTGAAATTAATAATTGCCTTGATTTTTTCATTTGCTTACTGCCTTTGCTTAGTTTCTTATTAATTCTTCCTATACCATCAATAGCCTTTTAAAACATTTCAGACAGAGACCAATTTCAACTATATATATATACATAAGTGTATATATAAAAAAGCCTATATATATATATATATATATATATATATATACATATATATATATATCTCCTAGAGAACACTCCTTTCCCTTGGCTGCCATCCTTGAACTGCCTTTGCCTATCTCCAAGTTTAGATTCCCTGTCTCCCGATTCTCATGCTTTGGTGTATGCCCTTGTTTTGGCAGAACACAGTCTCTAATAGGTTCAGGAGGAGAGAAGGGGAGCATAAGGGACTACGTCTATCTCTTGAGTCACGCTGCTCCAGTCGGGACTGGTTTCCCTCCTCACCTGCTGTGCAGCTGTCATCCTGGCATCCTGTGCCCAATTATCCTAGGATTGCTGTCACCGTGTTCCTGTGTTCCGGCTCTGCATACTACATACTGTGTCTTCCTCTTTCATGGCTTATTTACTCCCTTGCCTTGGTAGGGCACAGTCTCCAGGGGCTTCCTGAGAAAGGGTGCCCAGAAGGTAAAAATTGTTCAAGCTTTCACACCTGAAAATGTTTTTATTCTACACTTGATTGATATTTCGGCTGGCAGTGCATTCTAGGCTGGAAATAACTTCGCTTCAGAATTTGGAGTTGTTCCTCCATTGCCTTATGGCTTCCCGCGATGCAGTTGAGAAATGTGAATTCTGATTCCGCACCTTTTTATGTGACTCGTTTCCCCCCGCCTTTTTTTTTAAACTTGTAGACTCTTCCTCCTATTTTGACATTTTAAAATGACATGCTCTGCTGTGGATCACCTGTGGTTCATGGTGCCGGATACCTACTGGCTCCTTCAGTTGAGATGTATGTTCTTCAGTTCTGGGAAACTTTTCAAAACTTAAAAAAATGTTTTTGATGCTTCCCCCCCCTTTTTATTTATTTATTTATTTATTTGAGAGAGAGAGAGAGAGAGAGAGAGAGCACATGAGGGGGGAGGGTCAGAGGGAGAAACAGACTTCCTGCTGAGCAAGGAGCCTGATATGGGACTCGAACCCAGGACTCCAGGATCATGACCTGAGCCGAAGGCAGTCGCTTAACCAACTGAGCCACCCAGGCGCCCCCCCCCTCTTTTTTCTATGTTTTCTCTCCTTTTCTAAGCTATTATTGAAACGTCTATACTAGTTACCTAATTTTATTGTCTTTAATCTTTTAGCTTCCATTTATCTTTTTTTCCTCTATTTTCTGGAAATTTTATTTAACTTTCTTTTTCAATGTTTCTAATCCCAACCCTGTTACCGTTTTTGTTATTATGCTTTTAGTTTCGAAATATGATTCCTTGTTCTTTGGAAGTACTTGGGTTTTCGTTTTGTTTTTTTTTTTTTTGTTTGTTTGTTTCATTTTCTCTTTTGTTCTTTTGTCCAATTGTTCTTTGGCATTTGATCCCTAAATGCAGTACCTTCCCTTAACTCTCTGAGGATAGTCATGATTTGGGGTGTGTTTTGTTCTGCTCTTCTCTCTGCATTGCTTCTAATGTCTCCAAGTTGCTTTTCTCCTTAGTTGCCTTTAGCTTCTATCTTTTTTTTTCTTTTCATAAAACTTTATTTTCATTATTGAAGATTATTATTTTAAAAAATAATCTTATTAGTAACGCAATCTTCAGGGTTAGTGACATCCTGCAGATGTTTGGCAATCCTTGGCTGTCTGCTTATGTTTAACATGGGGAACCCGAAAGCTGATTGGAAGTTTTGAGATGTTTGATTTGGGCTTATCCATGTTGAGCTTCGCTGTTGAATGATCTGGCTGGACTGTGGTGGGGGGGGGGACTTCTGATATCCGCAGGTGTAGGTGTTTCCTCTAGGGTTCGTCAGTTTCCAGCTGGGATACTTTTCTTTCTCTCCTGCCTAGAAGGTAAAAGCCTGGCTTCCTGGATTCAGAGAGCTAAAGAGCAGAAAAAGCTAAGAGGACTCGTTATTTAGTGCACAAACATTTGCTTATTTTTGCTGTTTTCAAATGGTGGCCCCCCTCCCCACCCTCCCACTTAGCACTGCCTAGCATCTCCCAGTCCAGACATCCTCTGGACTTCTAAAGGGACTAAATCTCCAGGCTCTGCCAGGCTGGAATGGGGCTGATGCCCAGCATGGAGAGGGCAACAGCGAGGGGTGGCTCACTTGCACAACAACTCATCAGGCCTCCTGATTTTGCTCTGCATTCCAGCCCTCCCCCTCTGGTTCCAGAAGCCCCCTGTGCTGCCAATTCCTAGCCTCTAGGACTGAGCAGAGAAGCGAGGTTACGTCTCAGCCCGCCCTGCTCCAGGGTGAGAATCTGGTTTCCTGCATTTGCTAAGATGCCTCCTGTCCATCTGTTTTCCAGTTTACATAATGTTCTTGCCTCCTGTTGTAGCGACCCCACCCCTGGAAAGTTTATCTTTTATTTTAAATCTATCTCTTTACTGTAGTTTTCACAGGGCTTCAGGAGGCAGCAAAATTAGACAAGTGTGTTCAATCTGTCATGTCATCTAGAAAGCTCTTCTGCGTTTTTTTTCTAGTCCATTATAAATATTTGTGCTGTGTAAAGTGTGTAATCCAAGATTATAGGATAAAGATAACCGTGATGCTTGTATGAATAAGCACCTTCACCAGCTAGAGTAACCATATCAGAGAAAACCATGAGGGAAGGACCAGAGGTTGTGAGTTTTAAAAGGAAGCAATGGCTGAAAAGGAAGGAGGAGGAGAAAGAATTTTAATGTATTACACATGACGTTATAAGTTCCAACTTCCAACAGGGAAAACAGAAATGACTAGCTAAAAAAAAGGTAAATGTAGACTAAATCCCCCTTAAATGGTAACTACACTACTAAGGAGAGAGGAAGCTCCAGAAAAAAACCTGACAACTGGTCAATGTTACCTTATTGAGTATTTGATATAAACAAACCCTAATCAGTCCCCTTTCATGTATTTTACGTTAAAAAAACAAAAGTCCTTATTATAATATTGGAATATTATAAAATTGCAATATTGAATTACAATATTGAAATAAAGTCAATATTAGAATATTGAAATCTATAGCCCTGTGGTTAGCACGTATGTCTCCTCATGAGGACAAGTGGAGGAAGATGGTCTGTCAGAGCAACGACTTTTTCAGTGCTTGTTCATCAAAATAGTAGGAATTTGTGTTTAAAGTGCCACATGACGGCTATCTCCTGTGACAGGTCGCATTTCCTCTCATGTCTCCCCCTAAGTTTGGCAAAGACACCTGCTAGAAAGTCAGTGTCACAGGGCCTGGCAAATGGAATCTCTAGAAGAATTTAGGCAAGAGGAAAGAGTTTATGAAAAAACTTCAGTCAAATAGATTGTTCTTAATACTCAAAACTTAAGAAAAAACAAAACCCCTGGTGGGGTGCCTGGGCAGCTTAGTCGGTTATGCGTCAGACTCCTGATTTCAGTTCGGGTCATGATCTCGGGGTCGTGGGAGCGAGCCCCACGTCGGACTCTGCCCTCAGCAGGGAGTCTCCTTGGGACGCTCTCTCCCTCTCCCTCTGCCCCTTCCTCCACTCGAGGACTCTTTCTCTTTCTCTCTCAAATAAATCAATCAATCTTAAAAGAAAAAAAAAAGAGGGGCGCCTGGGTGGCTCAGTTGTGGAGCGACTGCCTTCGGCTCAGGTCATGATCCTGGAGTCCCGGGATCGAGTCCCGCATCGGGCTCCCTGCTTGGCGGGGAGTCTGCTTCTCCCTCTGACCCTCTTCCCTCTCGTGCTCTCTGTCTCTCATTCTCTCTCTCTCTCAAATAAATAAATAAAATCTTAAAAAAAAGAAAAGAAAAGAAAAACGACCCCACTGTACTCACTGCATTGCTGTGGGCAAAGAGGCTAAAGGAGATGCCCTAGGGAATGACATGTTCCCTTCAGACAGGTGAAGCCAATGCCAGGCATGATGTAGAGATCCTTCTCTGCTGGTTAGCTGCCTGGGCTTGTCCCAAGGTGGATGCCACGGAGACTGAGTTGGGGCTCAGAGTGCCACTTAGACAAGCAAGCCGTGTTTTGCAGCACTACCCTCCCTTGCCCCGTAAGGCTTCCTCTCCTCTGAAAGCCCTCCACCTGTCAGTCAGAGGAAGGACCGGTTCTTCACAGTTCCTCTGGACATGGTTTGCCTCCTCGGAAGCAATAACTTCACTTGGGTTTGCTTTTGTTTCTTCTCAGGGACTACTTGATCTTACAAAGATGAACTAAAGTAATACTTGAAATGAAAACATTTTTTGATGATACTCTGGCTGACTGAGCCAAATTACTTCTGATTCATTTTACATCTTAAACCAAAATATATTCACCATCTGATGTTAGCTTATTCAGTATGAAATTTCCTTCATTCATCCAAAGAATAATCTCTAAAAAAAAAAAAATCTCTGATGTCTCGTAGGAGATATCATTTCCTCATTCCCTCATGCCACAGGGAAAAAGGTCACTAATTACATTTTAAGATGTATCCTATATCTTGTGCCACTAAGATTAGTACATGCAAGCCTGTAGTAGGAGGCTAGGGTTCTTCATAAAGGGCTCCTGACTCAGCCAAGTGCTGCCCATGAAACTTGATGTAGACCTGGTATCCTGGCTTCACTTCTCCAACCAACTTGATCTTGCTCTTCAGATGTGCATTCTCTTGCTCATTTTTGCTAAAACGCAAGGTCTCTGTGAGTTTGACTTCACTGTTGCCTCAGCCTATCCCCAACCCAACATTTGCTATTTGGATCAGGTTTTGTGACCCCCGTCCTGTTCTCCTCAGTATGACCTCTGAATTTCCACCATTACAGTGGGGCTGGCAGGTGGAGATTGGAATTAAAAGGAAATGGCCTTGCAGCTACTTATATGGATGCTGGGCTACTGCATTCCAATGTGCTTTGTTTGTAGGGCACATTCCTATGGTTGGGGGTGCCATATAACATTATATTGGTCAGGCCTTTTGATTGCAGGCAACAGAATTCACGTAGTTTAAGCAGAGAGGAGCTTATTACAAGGTATAAAGTAGTTTATAGAATTTCTGGAAAGGTTAGAGTACTGGGCTTGCTGGTGACTCAGCCAGTTTCAAAGCAGCCAGGAGGAATGGCCAACCACTCTACTGGACTGTTCTAGTGAAACCTCCTCACCACTGCCATCTGCCACACCCTGGACACCAGGGACAGATTCCAAAATTTCCAGCACAGCTGAACCAAGAAATCCAGGAGTCTTACTCATGGTGCTTGCCAGATCTGAGCTCTCCCTGCAGGGACCACCACTCACACTTGTCATTTCTGCCTCTAATCCTAAAAGGCATGTCTTGTTGGTGAAAGCTAGGTCACACGTGGACACTAGCCACAAGGAAGTCTTGGGGAATGTAGTTTCAGCATTCCAGCCTTCAGAGCACCACAAGGAAAACCGAGAGGGACCTTAGCAAGGTAGAGAGTGAGGCATTCACATTATCTGGCACGCCCTGAAGGGAACAGGAATTCCCAAGATTACTCAGCTGGGATGAAGACGCTCCCACCCTGGGGCCTGGGCTATCGCAAGAGGGGTGCTCCTAGGCGGTGGAGGGCAGTGTCTGGCCGGGCAGGCAGGCTGGGGAATAGATCAGGAGCTAGTACGGCAGGAAACTCACTAGAGAGGGTTGTGCGCACCCCAGGGCTCCCAAGATAGCCGAGAACGCCGCATATAGGAGCCAGGGTACAGGAGGACCCTTTGCGGCAGTGGAGTATAGTTGCTGACCTGCAGATTTGGGAGCCAGTCGGCTGGGCTTGAATCCTTATTAGCTGCTTGACCTTGGTGGGGGGGGGGGGGGGGGGGGGGGGGGGGGGGGGGGCACGGAGGTTGGTGTCCAATTTCCCCTGGAGAAGGGACTGTATCCATGCCAGGGTGGTGATACTGCTACCAGAGAACAGGAACAGCCCTTCCTATATGAGATTCTCTCCTTACTACTTAACCTGGGAAGGCTGGAGTATTCTTTTAGTAAGGAAGTGAACAGGGGCGCCTGGGTGGCTGTCGGTGAAGCATCTGCCTTTGGCTGGGGGTCATGAGCCTGGGGTCCTGGGATGGAGCTCCCTGATCAGCGGGAAGTCTGCCTCTCCCCCTGTTCCTCTCACTGCCCGTGTTCTCGCTCTCTTTCAAATAAATAAATAAAATCTTAAAAAAAAGAAAGGGAACAGGTTTCCTTACACAGAATCTGTCACTCTGCATGAGGAATAATGGAAGATTGCACAGGAATTGCATGGGATTCTTTGAAGCAAATCAGCTCCTATATGATAATCACAGATCCAAGATTGTGACAGAGTGTAGCTGTTATCGATTGCTGCAGGACAAATCAGCCCCAAAACTTAACGTCTGTAAGCAAAAACAACTCACCACGGTCTCACACTTGGGCGCAGCTCCTCCGCCAGTCTGCCCCGCGCTTGCGCATAGGCTGCGTGCCCGCACTGGGGGCGGGGCTGACAGTCTCCGCTGGCTCCGCCCCCCAACCCGGGCCGGCCCTTGGTGCTGGTGGTGGTGCCTGATTCCGCCCCACGTGGCCGCTCAGTGTCCTGGGGCAGTGTCTCTCAGTGCCCCCAGATGGGAGGGCATAAGTGCAAGGCCACTTGAGCCCCAAGCCTCGGGGACCACCTCACTTCCCCCACATTCCCCTGGACAAAGCAAACAAGGCTAGCCCGGCTTCAAGAGATGGAGAAATGGACCCCATCCCTGGAGGAGATGAGCAGCAGAGTGACATTAGGTCCCGAGATGGGAGCTGGGATTTTAGGATTTATTGTCATTAAATGATCCGCCACACGTGGGTAAATCAGAACTGATAGAATTCAGCATTCAGTGACAATACAGACATGCCACCGTCTTCCTACCAAGGCAAACACACCCCTCATTATGATTACTAATTTCCCACTGGTTGTCAGGGAGTTCAGAAGACTTGAAATGCGAATTTTGTAATAACTGCCGTGGAAGGCAGGAATCTTAGTGACCCCTGAGGATGGAATTAACAACCTCCTTGGTTTCTTTGGAACTAGGCTTAGAAGTCATCCACTCCTAAGAAGAACGTCATTGGAAAAAAGCCCCTTCAAGCCACCAGAGTCCGGAATTCCAGCACCTACATCAAGCCTTGAGGCACTTTATTGGGTCCTGTTATTGAAAACGTCCCATAGTGTCCAAGTTTCTCTGGCACGTTCCCTCAGTGAACGGAAACCTGAGAGGCTCTGCAGAATCAATCCCAACAGCTTCCGATGTGCCCTTGGTAGAGAGGTAAAAAGCCTCCTTCTCCCCGATTTCAACACTTTCATCGGGGCTGACGCGGGCAGGCAGTCCAACTGTGGCCCCAGCTGCTGGGACGGCGTCTGCAGGGGTGGCCAGGGGCTCAGAGCAGCTGTGGAGGGGGCGACGCGTGGCCCTGCGGTGGCAGAGCCAGCCCAGCACTGACTGATGTCCTGGCCCAGACCTCGCACGCTTATCTGTTAGATCGCAGGCGCGAGATGAAAGGCGCCCCTGTTGTGATACAGAAGACCCTAGGAGCCAGGCAGAAGGGGCAGGGCATTTCTGCCAGCGCCTCCCCCCCCGCCCCCGGCCACATTCCTCCCTGGGCCTGGCTGGCTGGCTGGTGGGGGGCACCACGGAGGCACGTGAGGCTGCCAGGGGCTGGTGGGGCCCTGCGAGCAGGTGGGGACTCAGAGGGCTCACCTGAGAGGCGGGCGGAGCTCCAGAGCCTTCCCGCTTAGGCCCAGATTCTTTTTCCTGCTCCCTGCTCCCTGTTCCAGTTCCATTTTCAGTTGCTACATTTGGAAACTACTGTGCGGTGTTGACAAGATTTGAAAATCTTGTCTTTTGAACAACTTTTTTTTTTGTATTTCAGAAGAGACAATACTGCTTAAGGACATCCCGGGACATTATGTTAACTGAATTCAATGAAAAAAATAAAATAAAATAAAAGGCAAAGTTAGATGAGCAGAGGAACCAAAAGCCTGAAAGGAAAAACACCAATATATTAACAGTGTTTATACTGGGGGGAATTGGGATTTTGAAAAATCTTTTTCCCCTTCATTTTCCTGAAGTGTAATAACCTTTTTTATTGTTAAAAAAAATTCTTTTTTACATACAAGAAAAATTAATTTGCTCAAAATTGTTTGTTAGAGTAGGCCCATACTGAGAGCCCCATATTTAAGGAGTAATTAAAGAATTTTGTTTTCACTCCTAAAATAATGCATTAGCGTGTTTGTTTGGATTGACATGAAAACAGTGGCCTGCAGTTTATCTTCTCTTTGACTCTAATTTTATGGCCACGGATTAGCCCTACGACAGTGAATACAGGCTAGATTTACAATATCAGTGTCTTTTCTCTCCCAGGAAAGCACATTAAACTGCCACTCTGGTACCCAGGCCTCATCAACCTGAAAGCTCTCTGCCCTTCAGACCTACCTTTGAATAGGCGCAAACAAACAAACAAACAGAGCAAGAGGAGAAGGAACATTTTCTGTAACAATTTCAAATGTGTACTATCGGCTTGCTTTCTTGATCAGTGCTCTTGACCAGAAATCCTTGGAGTGACTGGCTTATCAACTGATGGAGGAAAGATACTGGAGGAGAAATCCACACAGATGTTGTTAGCCAGTGGCCAGCACTGAGCACAGAAAATGATAAGAATGCCAATGTTTAAAAGAGCTGGAACTTTTTGAAACAGAGGAGTACATGGATTTTGTCAATCTGATGTTTTAACGAGGAGGTAGATGCCGCCATTTTCACTTTGCCAACTTCTTTTTTTTTTTTTTTTTGGTGGGGGTGGGGGACGTGTCTAAGGACACCAATTATATCTCAGACAGCAGCCAAGGAAAAATTGCCCTCTAGACTACTGCTGCTACCAGGGATTGGGTGTTTTTGTTAAACAGTCGGGCTGGGAGTCTTTCCATGCCTCTTAAAAATACAATTGTTTGAGCTTTCCCAAATTTCCAGTTTTTAAAGAAAAATCATTCAGGGGCACCTGGGTAGCTCAGTTGTTGAGCGTCTGCCTTCGGCTTGGGTCGTGATCCCGGGGTCCTGGGATCGAGCCCCACATCGGGCTCCCTGCTCAGCGGGAAGCCTGCTTCTCCCTCTCCAACTCCCCCTGCTTGTGTTCCTGCTCTCGCTGTCTCTCTCTGTCAAATAAATAAATAAAATTTAAAAAAAAAAAAAAAAAGAAAAATCATTCAGGCAATTTCTATCTCCAGGAATGCAACTGACGTAGCTGTATTAAAGTGGGATTTCTCTTCTACAACAGTGTGGTTTCCTTAAACACAATAAGTCTTTACCAGTAAATGATTTAATTTGTGTTTTACCTTTTAAATTAAGTCTCATATATAGTATGATTCAGTTCCACAGAACATGTTTTGAAGTAGATAAATACGCTCATGGTAAATTCATAAATGTCCCCTTGACTTTAGATTTATTATTTCAACTGGATCTGGTGAGGGCATTCCGTATGCTTATAAATCTCTTTGGTTTCTTTCTGTGTTTTAGTGCTCGGTGTTAATGGACTTCATAACTGTTGCATAAAACACATCTATCAACAAAGGTTTAGGAACACACATTTATACCAGGACTGTTTAAAAGTTGGCAGCCTTGGTGAAGAGTAAACAATAGAGAACAGGAGAGAACACAAATCTACAGATCAATCAAATAACAGATGGTCTCCGAAGAATTTTGCAAAAGGTTGCCTGAACCGTCAAGGTAGACCCATCCAGCACTCACATCAACGCAGCACGAAGTAGGAATCATCCAAGTTGATTGTAGTGCCCTCGCATAAAAGGACTCTCCCTAATTTTTGGAATATAATCAATATTTAATCAATCTCTGATGTCACTCTAAGTGGCAAGCACTATATTCATTGGCTCGCCACTTCTCATGGCTTCCCAGTTCTCATACTCAAAGCCAACTAGGCTTCCATGTCCCCCATACTAACCACTTTTGACCACTGACTTTCAGTTAGAGATTTGTGAGGTCCCCCTCACACTTGAAATTCACAGAAGAAGGACTGTTGAAGTTTCAGGTCCAGTTCAGTTCCTCAGTTTTATCTAACAGTATCTACCTCACAGGCTTAAAAAGGGTAGTGTGTCCAAGGTGCCTTGTACACAGTAGGAACTGAGCGACTGTTAGACTTCCCTTCTGCAACCTTTCTCACGGGGCAGAACGTCCCACCTCATACCCTCTGGCCCATTGACGGACACGCAACAAATGTGACTTTACATCGTTTAAGCCCTTTCCACGTCCACATCCCACCTGAAGCTCCTTGAGGGCAGGAACCATGCATCCGTGCGTCCTCGCCTTCGTACCCCAGGGCCTACCACGAGTAAGTGCCAACAAATGTCAGTGGTATCCCTTCTTCTCTGGTTGGTGAAGGAGCTCCGGGAGGGAGACAAGGGGGACACACCTGTCATTAAGAGTGTTGGTCAGCAGCAAGGAGGTGGGTGGAGGGGTGGGTGAAATAGCAGATGGGGATGAAGGAGGGCATGTGATGTATGAAGTGTTGAATCACTATATTGTACACCTGAAATTAATATTATACTGTACATTAATTGGAATTTAAATAAAAACTTAAAAAAAAAAAAAAAGAGAGAGCGTTGGTCAGTTTTGTTCAGGGAGGCAAATAAAAGCAAGATGACTTTTTAATTTCTTGGAGACTCTGTCCCTGTAAGTTTGGCAAGGCAGTCCATGAAGGGGAAAACTCCTGGGTAAATGACTAGTTCCAGAAAAATATGCTATGCACAGGAAGACAAGAACAATAGGAAAGTCCCAGTAATTGCACCCCATTCCTGAGTTCCAGCCAGTAGACCCTACTGCCTCCTTATGAGCGAAGGTGACTGCTCCTTCCTTTCCTCAACATAACCCTTGAAAGAAAGGTCAAGGCAAAAACTCACCCTTCACATAAGCTAGTCATTGACAAAAGCCTCAGGCATTTATTTGCTAAGCATGAACTGAATTTAACAAAGGTATTGTGCCAGTATTGTTGTAGTTTGAGGGGAAAGTAATGTCTGACTCAACTAAGATGTTATTCATATAAATGAGGAAAAAATTAACACAGTGCACAAAAAATAAAGGGTTTTGAAAGACACTGAAATGTAGCTTTGAGAGCCACATTTATTTTAAAAGTAGCAGAAATCTAAAATTCGCTTCTTATATACTAGGATGGAATGACAAAACCGTACTCTCTGGTACTCATAAATCATTAATAAATGGAACACAGGCAGTCCTTCTTGGTAATGAATGAAAACCAGAACAACAAAAGTGGTGAGTTATATAACAGGATTACACCTCCATGGTTTATTTGGATAGTACAGAAGATAACTGCCAACAGATTAGCCAATTCCTCTCATAATTCATACATGCAATATATTTGCATAGATTTAATATTAATTTTATATTTTATAATTTTAATTGTACAATTTACACTATAATTGCTTCAAATGCTTTTTGAAACAAGTGACAGAGACTCCAAAGGAAGGTACACAAATGAAAACTGTATTAGGTAGTGAGATTAATTATAAGTGATTTTTGAAGAGTTAATGACAAAATTTTCCAAAATTGGTGAAAGACATCAAGTCATAAGAGTTAAGAAGCCCTATGAATCCCAGGCAGGATAAATAAAAAGAAATCTACACCTAAGCAAATTCTAGTAAAAGTGCTTAAAAAAACAAATATAGAGAGAAAAGTACTAATATCACCAAGATTAAAAAAAGACAGATGTGGGGCTGGCTGGCCCAGTCAGCAGATAGTCCACCTCTTGACCTTGGGGTTATGAGTTTGAGCACCACACTGGGTGTAGAGATTACTTAAAAATGAAATTTTAAAAAAGAAACCCCAATTATTTTTAAAGGAGTAACAGAATAATGGCAGATTTCTCATTAGAAATAATGGAGGTTGTAAGTCAAAAGAAATGACATATTCATATTTCTGAAAAAAGCAGTTTTATTTATTTTTATTTTTTAGGATTTTATTTATTTGACAGAGAGAGAGAGACAGCGAGAGGGAACGCAAGTGGGGAGAGTGGGAGAGGGAGAAGCAGGCTTCCCGCTGAGCCAGGAGCCCGATGCGGGGCTCGATCCCAGGACCCTGGGACCATGACCTGAGCCGAAGGCAGACGCTTAACCGTCTGAGCCACCCGGGCGCCCCTGAAAAAAGCAGTTTTATACTGGACAAAAAAATCCTTTAGGAATGACATTTTCAGGGGCACCTAGGTGGCTCCATCAGTTAAATGTCTGCCTTTGGCTCAGGTCATGATCTCAGGGTCCTGGGATGGAGCCCTGCATCAGGCTCCCTGCTCAGTGGGGAGTCCGCTTCTCCCTCTCCCTTTGGCCCTCCCCCCGTTCATGCTCACTCTCTCTTTCTCTCTCTCAAATAAATGAAATCTAAAGAAGGTAATAAAAAAAGAATGATATTTTTAGACAAAAAATAACTTCTCACCAGCAGACTAGTACTTAAGGAAATACCAGATGGAGTTCTTTAGGCAGAAGGAAAATGGCCACATGTGTGAAGTCAGAAATACAGGAAGTAATGAAGAGTAATGATGATGTAAATTTGTGCATAAATCTAAGTATATGTGACTTTACTAGGCAATAGTGATTATGTGCTATGGGGATATGAATAAAATAATAAAATGCATGACAAAAATTTTGTAAAATTCCAGAGAGGACAAATGGAGGAAAAGCGTGCTGAGGTTTCACATTAGTCAGAAGGAGAGTAAAAGTAACAGGTAAATATTAGGCTTTGGAAAATCAAGAATGTATGTTTTAATTGTTACTATAGCCGCTGAAAGAGTATTAAAAGGAATGTGTAACTACTACATTGGTAGAGAAAGAATACAGAATATTAAAATCTTTCCCATCAAATCAGGATAAGGTAAAGGAAGTGCGAGAGAGGAACATAAAACAGGGCACTAAGAAAAAGGAAGTATTAGGATGTTAGACTTAAATCCAAATATATAAGGGAATACATTAAATGTAAACAGGTTACATTCTATTTAAGATAAAGATAACCAAACTGTATTTTAAAAATTATGCTATTTACCAGAGATATATGAAAACAGAAGGAAAGAAGCACTGACAGTACAATCATCAAAGAAGACACACCATGAATTCAGTAACCAAAAGAAGGATGGTGAGTTATAGTAGTGTTAGACTTTAAGGCAAAAAGCATTACTGGGAGTCAAGAATGACACTTAAAATGACAAAAAATTCAATTCATCAAAAGATAGTGTTAGATTTGTTGGCACCCAATAAAGTTGCCTTAAAACATATACAGAACAAATACATAAAGAAAAAACTTGCAGAACTATAAGGAGAAATAGATAATCTACAGTCATAATGAGAGATTTTAATATACTTGTCTCAGTAACCCATAACGAGTAGATAAAAAGTCAGTAAAGAGAGAGATATAAAATCGAGGATTGACAAATTTGATCCAACGGACAGATAGAGAATAGAGAATCTAACAAGGGTAGAATAATACACTGAATACACAGTAAACAGTTTGCGAAAATATGATCAGGTCCTACATCCTTAAGCAAGTGTCTACACATTTTAAAAGAATAGAGCTAAGCTGGGAATCACTAACAAAAAGATTTTTTAAAGTGATATTTTGGAAATAAACTACTATACTTTTAAATAACACATGGGTTTTAAAAAGTAAAATTTTAACTGGGAATAATAATGAAAATATATATCAGGGGCACCTGCGTGGCTCAGTCGGTTGAGCATTCGACTCCTGGTTTCAGCTCAGGTCATGATCTCAGGTCAGGAGAGGGAGTCCCATGCCTTTGGGATCCACGCTAAGCAGGGAGTCCGCTTGAGATTCTCTCTCTCCCTCTGCCCCTCCCCTGCTTGCGTACTCTCTCTCTAAAAATAAATAAATCTTTAAAGAAAATACTACATATCAAAACTCGTGGGAAGCATTTAAAGCTGTGCTTAATAAGGGAAACTTTATCATTATAATGGCACACAGAAGAATACAGAAGAAGAAAGGATAAAAAAACCCGATGAACTAAGTGAAATAAGTCAGAGAAAGACACATACTGTATGATCTCTCTTACATGTGGAAATTAAAAAATATATTTAAAAAAATTAAGTTCCTAGATCCAGAGAACAGACTTGGTAGTTGGGGTTGGGGGACAAATGAGTAAACTTTTATTTTTTGTTTAGTTTAAATAAATTTTAAAAAACCTAACTTCTTTGTGTCTTACTTTTCAGGATTCTTTCTCCTCGGAGATGTTGTGATCTTCATGGATTTAAAAAAGAGAATTTGGGGGGCGCCTAGGTGGCTCAGTCGTTAAGCGTCTGCCTTCGTCTCAGGTCATGATCCCAGGGTCCTGGGATAGAGCCCTGCATCAGGCTCCCTTCTCCGCAGGAAGCCTGCTTCTCCCTCTCCCACTCCCCCTGCTTGTGTTCCTGCTCTCACTGTCTCTCTCTATCAAATAAATAAATAAAATCTTTAAAAAAAAAGGGAGAGAATTTGGCTTACACAACATTAAAAGGTAAAATACTACCGCCACACACCTATTAGAATGGCTAAAATCCAAAACACTGACAACACCAAATGCTGCCAAGGATGTGAAACAACAGGAGTTGTTATTTATGTCAAGGGGGGAATGCAAATTGGTGCAGCCACTTTGGAAGACAGTCTGTCAGTTTCAATCAAAATTGAACATATTCTCACCATATGATCCAGTAATTACTCTCCTAGGTATTTACCCAAAGGAGTTGAAAACTTATGTCCACACGAAAACTTGCACACAGATGTTTATAGCAGATTTATTCACAACTGTCAAAAACTTGGAAGCAACAAAGAGATTTCCTTTGCTTGGGTGAATGGACAAACAGTGAAACAGCATACAATGGAGTATTACTCAGCAATAAAAAAAATGAGTTATCAAGCCATGAAAAGACACAGAGGAGATATAATATAAATATAAATATAAATCCATATTACTGAGTAAAAAAAAAAAAGAAAGAAAGAAAGAGAAAAGAGTCCATCTCAAGGAGACAGAAAAAAAATAACAGTAAATTAAACTCAAAAGAAAATGGAAGGAAGGAAATAATACATTTAAGAACAGAGCTAATGAAATGAAAATAAATATAATTACCAGCTCCCTTGGTGAAGCTGTTCAAAGAAAAAGAAATAAACAATGTCAGGAATGAAACAGAAGACATGACTGTAAGTCTTCCAGCCCTATAAGATTATAAAAAGATGTATTAAACAACTTTACACAATGCAAATTTTAAAATATAAATGAAATAGAGAAATTTTCCTCAAAATATCCATGTAAACACTGATGGAACAATAGAAAATTTAATCCTTCAACTATTTTAAAAAAATTAAACCTATAATTAAAGCTTTGTAATACAGAAAACTCCAGGCTGTGGGGGATTCTAAGAAACGTTCAAGAAAGAAATGAAGTCAATCTTGCCCAAACTCACTCAGAGCACAGGAAGGACAACTACCATTTGCCAACTCCTGTTAAGAGGTCCAGAATAACCCTGATATAAGAACTGGCAGGAAATTTCAAGAAAAGAAAATTTCAGGCTGGTCTGACTTATGAATAGACGCAGATATCCTGAAAATAAGAATTGCAAACTTATCCATTAACATAAAAATGGAATGTTAAATACCAGCTTGATATCAACTAGAAAGCTAGAGCCACTTTACCCATTGTTTTTTCCCCAAACCTCAGGAGAAATGCGTTTTTTTCCCGGTTTTCAGTAAGTTTGTTAAAAAAATAATAATAATAAGCACACCATATCTAGCCATATATAAAAAGGCCAATAACATGTTGGGCATATTCCAGAATGCAACACTGGGTTAAGATTTAAAAATCAATGCAATTCACCACATTCACAGTCTGAGGGGAAACATTATTTCAGTTGACTTCAATAGAAGACGTTGATCAAATTCATCACAAAAACTCCTAACAAACTAGGACTAGAAAGGAATTTTCATAAGCTGAAAAATGATATCCATTCCCAAAAGAACCTCAGCAAATATCAGACTTAATGGTGAAATATTGAAAGCTTTCTCCCTGGAATTGGGACCAAGACATGTTTACTTGTTGCCTAGGGCTGCTATAACAAAGTACCACAAACTGGACATCTCAAAACAGAAATTTATTGTCTCAAATTCTGGAGGCTACAAGTCTGAAATCAAGGCATTGGCAGGGCCCCATTCTCTCTGATGGCCTTAGGGGTGGATCTTTCCTTGCTTCTTCCTAGCTTCTGGTGGTTGCCAATGATCCTTGGCATTAGATGCATCACTCCAATTTCTGTCTCTGCCTTCACACGGTGATTTTCTCTGTGTATGCCTTTATCTCACCTCTTTTTATGAGAACACCAGTCACAGTCATACCCTACTCCAGTATGACATCATCGTAACTCATTACATCTGCAAAGACCTTATTTCCAACTACAGTCACATTCACAGACTCTGGGGCTTAGGACTTCAACATATATCTTGTTGGGGAACACAACTTAACCCACAAAACAATGACTCCCCCTACTGTTTCATCCTTTTGTACTGAAGGTCCTAGCCAATGCAATAAGGCAAGAAAAAGAAATACATATAAAGATTAGAAAGGAAGAAATAAAACTCTCCTGGATAGATATAGTTGACTATGTAGAAAATCCTAAATAATTCACAGATAAATTATTAGAATTTATAAGTTTAACAAAGTTGGTTTATTCAAAAATAATGTACAAAATTAATTATACTATAATGGCAACAAACAAGAAAATAAATGTTTAAAAAGGTATAATTTACAATAGCACAAAAAAACCCCCAAATACCTTGAAGTCAATCTAGCAAAATATGAATAAGACCTTTAGGAAGAGAAGTATAAAATCTTACTGAGAGAAATTAAAGAAGACCTAAATAAATGGAGGGATATGCTACGCTCATGAACTGGAATATTACAAATATGCTAAGTATTTTCAAAATGATCTAGAGATGCAATGCAATCCTAATCAAAATCCCAGTTTATGGAAACTGACAAGCTGATTCTCAAGATTATATGGACACGGAAAGGGTCAAGAAGAGCCAAGAATCTGCTGAACAAAGTGATAGTACTTGCATTACTAAAAATGAAGACTTATTATAAAGCTATTTTCATTAAGACAATGTGGTACTGGTACCAAGACAGACAAAGATGCCAGTGGGACAGAAGAGAGGGCCCATAAACAGATCCAGGCATGTAGGGACCCTTGTTCCATGACATAAATATTACAGAGCAATCAGTAAAGAAGAGACTTTCCAATAAATTGTGCTGGGATAAGCAGATATCCCCCCCCAAAAAATGGAATTTGACCCCTACCTTGTGCTATGCACCAAAATAGCTATGTGCAAAAACACAGATGAATTTCACAAGCATAAATCTGAGCAAAAGAATACAAGCTGTAAGATTCCATCTATATGAAGTTAAAAAACTAAACCACGATGTAAGAAGTCAGGATTATGGTTAATTTGGGGAAAAGAAAATGTTAGTAATTGGGAGTGGGTACAAGAGGAGTTTTCAGGGAGCTCTTGAATATTCATTTCTTTGGGGAGGTGCGGTTTTCATTGTGTTTGCTTTGTGATAATTCACTGGTTTACATTCTGTGCACTTTTCTTTATTTGTATTAATCTTCCCAATAAAGTGATTTTTAAAAAGTACATAGATAGACACATTTATTCACTGAACAAATATTTACCGAGAAATCACTATATACCAGACACTGAAAGATCTGGGTCATTAGCAGGGATAAAAACAGGTATGCTCCCTGTTCTGGTGGTGCTTACATTTTGGTAACAGAGGCAGACAAAAACAATTAGAGTAATGAATACAGAAAAGTACATACAATCACTTAGTGGGATAAGTGCTTTGATATCCTTAGATGGCTACCAAAGAATAACTTTTATATATATATTATAGAGAATACTCTTTATTGGGGGTGGGAGGTTATGAGGACAGCCTTTAGATCTTTCACTGGACTGAATTGTCAAAGTAGTTTGGATGTGTTCTACCCATCCCTCCAAAGTGGCAGTCACTCCTTTTATATATATAAGACATGGTTCTGGGGCACCTGAGCAGCTCAGTGGGTTGAGCGTCTGCCTTTGGCTCAGGTCATGATCTTGGGGTCCTGGGATTGAGCCCTGCGTGGGGTTCCCTGCTCAGTGGGGAGTCTGCTTCTCCCTCTGTCCCTCTCCCAACTCATTCTCTCAAATAAATAAAATCTTAAAAGAAAAAAAAAAAAAAGAAATGGTTCCAGTGTAATTTTAGATCTACGCTTACACATAGGAATCCTATCTGCTTACCCAAGGAAAATCTTGGCTTGAAGGTCATGGCAGCCAATCAGAAAACCAAGAGAATACTATTATTAATGTGTAGTTAATTTTGGAGCTAGTACTCTAGCATTAAAAAGTTTTAAGCCCTAATTCGGAAAGCACTGAGTTTTAAAATAACGTTTTCCTTATTATAAAATACTTACATGCTCAATATAGAACACCTGGGAAATCAGAAAATTACAAAGAAAGCAAAAATCCATAATTCTATCACGATAGTTTCTGTAAATGTTTTGGTACGTTTCTCTCCATTAAAAAAAAAAGGCTTTATGTATTTATTTTCACAGCTGAATCAAAATTTCTATATGATTTTGCAGCCTGAATTTCCATTAAAAAATACAACGAACTTTTCCCATATCATTAAATCATCTTCCTAAACCCAATTCATAAGTTTGTAAAAACTGTATCTCCAACTTGAATCATCTCAGTGAAGGGTCACTCATCACATGTAATCGAGTCAAGCAATCCAGGGGCCCCAAAGCTCTGAGAGGCGTCCAATATTTTAGGCTAAAGTCTTCGAAGAGCTCTCAGGAGCCTGACAGGTGCGGCGGGGGCTCCTCCAAGGGCAGCTGCGGTCAGAGACGCCAACTGGTCTGCAGAGCCTTCCGCCCCGCAGCGCGCAAGTTGCCAGGCGGACTCGGAGCGCCGAGAGTCCTGAACTTTCGGCCAGGTTTAACACGCGCCTACGCCGGTGAGTTGCCGGAGATGCCCCGCGCGCACCCCGCAGCTCCAGGGCGCCAAGCGTCCGCGCCTCTCTGGGGCACCGCGCCCCAGCCAAGCGGACTTGCTCCGGCCCCCAGCGCCCTGCGCCGCCGCCGTTGGAGCGTCGGTCGGCCCGGGCTTCGGCCTCCGCGGCGCGCCTCGCCCAGTCCCTGGCGGGTCGCTGGGCTGAACTTGGGAGGAGCGCGCCCCAGGTTCCGTCCTGCCCCGACCGCCTCATCCCATCAACTCCCCCCCACACAACCGGGAGCGCGCAGGCGCAGCGGCCCGGGAATCCTGCCAACGGTCCCGGAGGCTGAGGTGGCGCCCGAGCCGCTGCCGCCACTGCCACTGCTCGCCATGGGCCCGGGGCCCCGGCTGCTGCTCGCTCTTGCGCTTTGCGTGGGGCTCGGCGCCCTCGCGCCTTCTGCGGGGGCCTCGGGCGTCAGCAGGCGAGGCCCCACCGTGACGGCCAAGGTGACTGGCGGGCAGCAAATTGCCCTCGCGCGGGCCAGGGGGACGGGAGAGCTTTGGGGACTGGGTCCTCGGTGTGCGCGGCGGCGAGGAGGGGGCTTCCCGGGCGCGGGGGACGCGACGCGGCCGCGGGGCTCAGTAGGAGGGGGCTGCCGGCGCGCGGGGGTCGCGCTGTCCGGGGCGACTTGGAGGCAATGGGCCGAGCAGTTTGAACTTAGTCTCTGGGCCGGTGGTCCGACGTGACATGCCCGGGGCGGTGGGGGGGGGGGGGGGGGGCTGGAGGAAGCTTCCAGAACCAGTGGGCCCTTTCTCCAGGAAGGAGGCGGCCCGAGTACTTCCTTCGGCGTGGCGAGGACCCGGGAATGGATGCAGGAAGAATGCGGGCGGAAGAGACGCGCTCCGAGCCGCGGGGGTGCAGTGGGAGGCCGCCACCGCTGTCACACGGCCTGGAGGAGCCCGGGTCCAGCCCCTGCCCGGGGGGGAGGGGGGGCGGGCGTCCGGGCAAGCGTTCGCAACCCTGCTGTGAGCGAGAGGCTGTCTTCCCGCTGGGGGGAGAGGTGCGCTCAATTACACTTGGACTTTTTTAGACTTTGGACCCTGAGCTTGGGAAGGTGCTAGCACGCACAGCCTCTTAATCTCCATAGGGGATGGGCGGGGGGACTGATGGGGGGCGGGGAAATCTGCCTTGGACCGCCTCTCTCCACCTTCGGTGCTTTTTTCCAGCTATTTACCCAGGTTAGAAGATAATGGGAGGGTGTGGGGAGAGACAGAGCGAGGGAGGGAGGAAGGGAGGGAATGCTTGGTGCCCTTGATAACCACTTCTAGGAAAACCCACTGGCAGCAGTGTCTTGGAATCTGGAAGGAGGGGCAGCTGCAAGTTGTTTTAATAGTTAAGTCCCGTGTTTGCCAGTGGGAATGATACCGTTGAACCAGTAGCAGAGGGTTTAGGTCCTCTACCACAGACCCCAGCTGGGGTAGGGGGTCCGGACAATGAGGGCCATGTGGAGAGGGAGGTCACCCCAACGTCTGATGTAGCCTGAGAGTGAACATACCAGGCTGCAGTTAGTGTGTGTGTGTGAGAGAGAGAAACTTAGCCCCACTGTTTTGAGCACCTCCTTCTCTGCCCAGCCCCTTGGTATTTGGGGCATATCTAGTTTTGAGAAATGGCTTGTCCAAGGCCATAGAGCTGAAAGGGTGGGGGAGATGGAGTCTTTCAGTCTGCAGATACAATCTGGGTCTCTCGGGATATAACCGTAAGCATAACATTCCTAAAACGATGAAGAACGTACAGTAAAGCCCTCCTATCTGCAGGGGCGAAGTTCCAAGACCCCCAGTGGATTCTGAAACCAGGAGAGCACCGAACCCATATACTATGTTTTTTCCTATACATACATACCAATGAGAAAGTTTAATTTATAAATTAGGCACAGTAAGAGATTAATAAGCATAACTGATAATAAAATAGAATTATAACACTATATTGTAAGAAGTTACGTGAATGTCGTCTTTCTCAAAATATCTTACTGCACTCACCTTTCCTCTTGCGAGGCGGGAGGTGATAAAGTGTCTACTTGGTGAGATGAAGTGAGATGACTGAGGTGTTAGGCTCCTCCTCATCTTCTGACCGCAGCTCACAAGGAGAACCTTCTGCTTCTGGCCCACGGTTAAGGCAAATAACTGAACCTTGGGAAAATGGAAACCGTGGATAAGGGGGCGGGGACTTCTGTAAACCCATCTCTAGCCCGGGTGACATTGAAAAATACCTGGAGGATAAGAAAAGCCAGCCTGGCCATCACTTGGGAGGCGAAGGGAGCTGCATGCGCAAGGGCTCTGGCCAGGAAAGCCATCAGTGTTCAGAGGACAGAGAGACGGGACAGGCTCCAGCCCAGGGGTGGGTGGCCTGTCTTGAGATAAGGCTGGAAGGGTCAGCCGCTGCAAAACCGTGCGGGGCCTTGGAGGCCACAGTTAGGAGCAGGTCTTGCGGCAGTTAATCTTCTAACTTGAGGTCTTCGTCTAAGTGCAGTTAGAGCTCCTGGGTTTTAAGCATGGTATTGACATCATCTCATACATGCTTTTCAACAATTATTGTGGTCGCTCAGCGAGAGTGAAGTGGGAGCTCATTCAGGCTCCGTGTCAGAGTCCAGATGGCGATGGCGTGGATTTAGGTGGTGGCCGTGGAAATGGGGAGCAAGGCAGAGGGACGTGAAATAGATGTTCTGCAGTATAACTAACAGGACTTGCTGATCGTTTAGATAGGGGTGGGGGAAAGGAGGTAGAATTGCCAGACAAAATATAAGATTCCCAGTGAGGTGTGACTTTCAGATAAACATGAATCAGTTCCTAGTGTGAGTGTATCACCTGCGGTATTTGGGAACAGACTTCACCAGGGAAGCTTTTAAACCTACCCAGTGCAGAGACCCACCCCAGATCAGGTCAGTCACGATCTGTGTGTCGCCCCGGGCTGGAAATGTCTACAAGGGGCGCCAAGAAGGGAGGAAGCTGGTGGCTCCGGGAGGGGAAGTTGGAGCATCTCTGCCCCTTGGCTAGGGTGCTGTCACTGAGCAAGTTTTCCTGCACTCAACTGTCAGAATTAGTAATAGATCTCCATTCCCTTCCTACCATATTTATTATGAAGTTCTAAAAGCTAATCGGGTAGGCGAGTCTTCTACAGATTTGACCCTGTCGAATGACTTTTTCAATGGACTTTTTAAAACAAGTCAATATACGGGAAAATAGAGACATTAAAAATTATTTCTCTGAGGGGGGCCTGGGTAGCTCAGTCGGTTAAGCATCTACCTTCGGCTCAGTGGGGAGCCTGCCCGCCGCCCCCCCCGGCTTGTGTGCTTGCTCTCTCTAGCTCCCTGTCAAATAAATATAATTTAAAAAAAAAAATAATTATTTCTCTGAGTTCAGAAAAGTCGATAAATTGGCCATCGCTTTCATGTTTTCCCCAGCAGTCCGTCCTTTTTCCTCCGATTTCATTTAAAATTGGAATCTGGAATAAGAGAGGTGTGAGGCACTGTCCCCCCAGGGCCTTCAGTGGCACTCACCAGCCACCACCTCAGCTGCCTGAGCAGCCCAGCCCTGGAGCCTCGGGTCCACGCTCTGGCTCACTGGTCTCAACACCCCCCGAATAGGCATTTGCCACCCTGCACTTCTCAGCAGATGCCAGGCGTTCTGGGCAAGGTCAGGCACGGAGACTAGAAAGAATAATGCTGCCATCTTTCCAGCTGCGTTCATGCATGGCCCAACTTGCCGGCACTTTCTAGAGCATGAAGTGGCCACGTGGCTATGGCCTGGTGCCCCGGGGCAGGTGATTTAATGTGTGAGGTTCCATTTCCCTCTCCTTAAGTGGAGACAGATAATATCTACCTACAGGGTATTTTTTGTTTTGTTTTGGTTTTTGGTTTTTGGTTTTTTTTTTTGCATATTAGATGTGATAAAGCAGGTAAAGTGCTTAGCCTTGATTTAAGAGGTCAATTGTTGGTGTTATTTATGTTACCTTATTAATGCTCCCGTGAAATTGCAGCCCTGAAAAGAGGGGTCATCTGTGGAACAGATGAGCAACAGGAGCTCAGAGTTGAATTAAGTTGCCCAAGGTCCCGTAGCCAGTTAGTGGTGCAGTGGGGGTGTGAGGACAGTTGACTCTTGTACTTGGCGTCTGCCCTAGCTGCTCTGGAAATGGAAGGAAGCAGAATTAACCCTACAGGGGTTAGGATCAGGCTGTGTGAGTGACTGCTTCCTCTTCCCTCTTTTCTCTACCTCCAGTGGCCCATCATTTTCAAATGACTTTCAAAGGCAGCCCTCAGCGGAAAAAGAAATGACTGAGCTTACTCCTGAAGTGTGGTGTGGAATCCAGTTACCACCTCTGCCAGGAAGCCCACCCTGATTCCCCACAGATAATCATCACCTCTATCCATTTCATCTGTACTTATCTTGTCATAAAACCAGATTTTCCATTACATTATAGCTACTTACATATGTGTTTTCTCTGGGACTGTAAACTCCCTGCGGCTAGGGGCTTTGCAGCCTCACCCCATGTCCAGAAAAGGGCCTGTCTCCAAGGGCACGCAAGCAGTCAGAGATGTTCTCAGGGTGATAGAGGGCAGTGGGAGAGGGTTTGCCTGGCAGCCACCTTGGGTCCCCTGCACAAAGAGCCCATTTCCTGCCCTGGTGCTTTGGCTCCAGAAAGAACCGTGCCCGGTAGGGCTCCTGCCCATTCTTGTCCCGGAGGCCGCTCCCCTCCCTTCTCCAGGATGCCTTCCCTCACCCTTAGCGTCCCTCCAGTCTGGGGATACTGCGTTCCTGTGACCCAGGAAGATGTGACTTTCTCATTTCCACCGGAGTCAGGAAAACTCTGCTATATTTTCATGCCGTCAGTCATGAAGTGGAAGGACCCTGAAGTTTGGGGGGGAAAAAATCGTGTTAGTATGTGTGTGAGGCTGCACATCAGAATGGCAGATTTTTATTGAAGAGTTTTGCTGGGTGACAGGCCCCTTTTCTTTGCCTTCTCCTGTTGCTCTCCCGCGTTTTATGCTTCTTGCTGTCCAAACATCCACAGGCTTTATTTTCTCTTCTGTAGGTTAAAAGTCTGGCAGGCGTTTCTAGTGTCTTGTATGGTGTTCCTTTAAGATGATGTTCCCTGATTCTTCTCCCGGGGCTGCTTCATCATTCCCTGTTCCTGAATTTACTCCTGGGCTTGGACATCCCTTTGGAGAAGCTGCTTCTCTTTAACACCAGCCCTGCGTGACCCGGCTTGTGGCAGCCTGTCCCCGGGCCATGCCAAACTGTCACCCTCAAGTGCACCGTCCTCAAGTGCACCGCCTCATCTCCAGGGCACGGTCTTTGATACAGTCTATAAAGTTCTGCTGTATAAATAATAATACAGTTGCGACTGCTGTGGCCATGTGAACGTTCAAAAATGCCACACGGAGCACTAAATATCACATCACCCCGTGACAGACGGGCTGATGTATTGGCAGAAGCTCTTGTCTTGCGCTAAAGCTTGACAGTCTTTACTTCATGATTTTTCTAACCTGTAAGACATCTTTTTTCTTTGACAACCCTTCTTATATTTTTTAAAGCCATCTCTCAAATGTCTTTTTTTTTTTTTACCCATTCAAACAGTAAATTGGTTCATATCATCTAAACCCGCTAATAGAATGCCCTTCGACTCCGTAGCCTTTTCAAGCATTCCGTCTGTGTCATCCTAACACGGTGATTTGTGAAGCAAAATGTGTATCATTTCATTTCGGATGAAACGGTTTTTAAAACTCGTTTCAGGGAACATGTAGGGTTCATCGGCACACAACATGACTCACACTCACTTCTGGGTACGTGCTTTCTTTCATCTGTTCTAACGTGTTATGCCGCAGAGACCACAGTGTCCCCGCAGGACTTTGGGGGCATGAGAACTGAGCTGGGCGTCGGAGTGGGCGGGGCAGACGGCTCTGTCGGGGCTCTGGACGAGGCTGGGGACCTGGAGCCTTACGGAGTCCGAAGTGAGTGGCAGGCCTTTCGGAGGACTTGCTGTGCGTTTTGATGTCTTGCCGTTCCCTTGACAGCAGGTGTCTACTGAGCACTCCCTGGGAATTGGGCACGGGTCGAAGTTACAAAAAAATAAGTCTCTCCTTACCTGTCGTTCTCTCCTGCCAAGATCAAGAGCATCACCTTTCAGAAGAGCACAAAGCTGGGACGGGGGAGGTCGCCGCAGTGCTGCCCTGGGCGTGGAGTTCTCAGAGACCTCACTGGCTGACTAGGGACCTTGCTGAGTCAAACTTCAAACCCAGCGCCTCCGTGTGGTGCCTGGCCCATAGGGGGTGCTCACTAAGTGTTGGCGGAATGAACATTTTTACAGGTGGAATGCAGCCACACCATGGTTGTAGAGCTCCTTTGTCACCTGCTGGGGAGGGGGGGAAGGGCTCTTGCATCTGGATGCATTCTCAGATTGTACCTTTCATTTCACTCCTACTTGTGGCTTTTCCCCGTTGTGACCCTCTGCTCTGCTGTTCACCCACACGCAGGTCTTCTTCGATGTGAGGATTGGAGACAAAGATGTTGGCAGAATTGTGATTGGCCTCTTTGGAAAGGTTGTGCCCAAGACTGTGGAAAATTTTGTTGCGCTCGCAACAGGGGAGGTATGTCTCAGTTTTGGATCCCTTAAATGTGCATGGTAGGGGGGTCTTCCTTCTTTGAAGCCCAGCATAGAGATGTCTTCCGGGAAAATGAGTGTTGACTGAGCAGGTCTGATGAACCTGAGACATCTTACAATATTTTACTTTATTTTCCTACCAAATCTTACTCTTTGGGTGCTCAGTGTCCTCGAGGTTCTAGAAATTGAGGGGAAGCAATCAGCACGTGAGAATGCAGATTGCTCTCTTTTCACTTATTCACATTAATATCCTACTTCCACAGTTGATTTATTTCTTTATTTTGGGCCCATCAGTGATAAATTTCTACCAGAAAATTGTTGCAGGGACCTAATTCTGTAGGTAGTTTGTGTCATTTTCTCATTTAGTCACATCCAAGTAAACACTGGGGCTCATCTTGCAGTATGGGTTGTATCTACTCGTATATTCAATTGACATAATCTCTTTAGAAAGGATACGGCTATAAAGGAAGCAAATTTCATCGCGTCATCAAAGATTTCATGATTCAAGGAGGAGACTTCACGAGTGGGGACGGCACCGGCGGTAACCATGTCTTTTGTGTTTCTCCTTTTCTGCTTACCAAACTGAAACCCAAGATCAAGTCCGTGCATTCACCCCCTGAGTTGAATTCCCAGACGTATGAAACAAATTCCTCATGACCACCAAACTAATTCTTCAGAAGGACAGGGTTTGGGGGGGCCTCATCTCCCAAAATCTAATTACGGCTACGAATGAGGGAGGCCTCCTCACTTAAAACAATATTGCTCTGGTTCATTATCTTTCCATAGTGGAGATATAGTCATCCAGGAGACGGCTGTGCAGTTACTAACATGCTAGACTCCCAGTAGGCAGCAGTAAGGGAAAGAGGCCCGGCACAGAAAGGAAAGGTCGAATACGAATGTGTGCGCACACTGGGGGGACGGCCGGCTCCCGACATGGATGTGGTGGAGAAGGGCTGGGGGAAGCATGCCCGGAGGGAGAGACCGGAGTTGAGGTGGCAGGACTGCAGGTGGATTTACCCCCTTTTTTCCAAATTCTTTCATATTGTTGCCCGCTTTTTCAATAATAATAATAAAAGTAATCAGTGAGTTGTCAAAATTATAATATACATTTTTATAAGCCAAGTTAGAGTTCTGTGAAGCACAAATAATTAAAATTTATGGACCATCACATATCCCTGAGCTGATTGTTCCTCACGGGGGACTGCGCATACCCAAGCTCTCTGGGCTGCTTTCCCTCAGAACTGTAGCGAGTCCTTTTCCTGAACACACACGCTATAGCTAACTACATTAGGATTTAAATTTACTTCAGGTTTAAAATTTTTAATTCGGCAAATATTCTGATGGGTATGAAATTGCTAACTTTTTAAAGAAACCCTTGGGCCCATTTTCAAGCAGGACAGCTAATTTTATGTTTATTGCAATGATTTACTTATAACAAAAAGGCTGCCATTAAACCCTTTGATTTGCCAGGGCCTTCAGGAGAATTACTTTTAGTCCTTGCAAAAACGCTGCAGGGTATGGGGATAGAGAATGGAGCAGAGAAACAGGGTCAGGTTACTTGGGTCCCTGGGGTTGGGGAGGATGCCCAGGAGAGCAGCCCTCCCCCGACTGCTGCAGAGCTGGGTCTCCCTGGAGGAGTGTGCAGCTCCCAGTAGCAATGCCCTGCACACTGGCGTCCCACGCTCCCGCCCTGGGGCCCAGCAGGAGCAGTGACTGAGCTTTCCTGTGTCCTCGTTTCTGACGTGTCTCTCTCCCTTTGCCTTCCCTGCCATGTGTGTGTGTGTGTGCGCGCACGCGCGCGCACAGGTCTTGGCGTTAAAATTCTCTGAGTTTTGGAGGAAGGACCTTTTGGGTCACTTACGTTCAGCCTAGACCTCTCTGTGAGCAGAGCTTTCCTTCCAGGACACCTCATCTGTCACTGACCAGTCCGCTCTAAATTGCCTGCCTTTGATAGCCACTTCTGGTCCGTCCAGCCAAGCCAGGATTTCAAGGTTGGCAACCTATGGGTGAAGAGCCAAGCAGAAAGGGAGGCGGCGGCGTGACACGCATTCCATGTGTTGGAGGATAGAGCAGTCGCTTCTCATGGTCTGTACTGTTCTCTTAGGGGAGAAGCGGGTTCTGCTCTCCTTGCTGCTGAGCTGGAACTCCGGTCCCCATGGCCGCGTCTGGCTCTTCCGCTGCAGGTCGGATCGCTGGGCGCTCCCGTTGCCGGGCCCTTCTGTAGCCTGGTGAGCCTGGAAGGTGTCGTGCCTCGCGACGGCCCGGCTGGGCTGCCCTGGTTCCGGCGCCGACGCAGGCAAGAGCCGCCGCTGTAGGGTCCGAAAGCCACGTGACTGCCAGGTTCTGCGGCGCAGTTTTCACGCTCTGAAACCTCGGTTTCCTCATTTACAGTGGGGTTGAGAAGACCCGTTCTGCAGGGTTGTGAGAATTAGCTAAGGGTGTTTATTAAGTGCTGATTGCACCAGGGTTGGGTGCTGAGGCGGGAGTGACGTGAAGCTCGGGACAGACATGGCACCAGTAAGACGGCTCATCCCGCGTTCCACGTGGCTTAACGATGTCATCCTGCCCGCGCTTATTTCCGAGTGAAATCCTTGACTTGTCTGGTTGGGGTCTTGCCTTGAGGCCAGAAGGAGAGTGCCATCTTTAAGGCTTTTTGTGTGTTTATCTGAGTCTCTGGTGCCCTGCTTCCCAAAGGAGTGAATTTATCACTTCCTTTATTTCTCCTTATGCTTGACCATCTTTTCCCCATCCCCATGTCCTATAGGGTTCTATTAACCAAATCTATTAAAACCTTATGGTTCCTGTGATTAACATAACAATAAAAATTTAAAGGAAGAAAAAAAACCTTATGGTTCCCTTTGAAGAATTTACTTTCATATAACATCTGGTGATTCTCCTCTCTTTTCTTTTAATTTTGTCTCACCCAGGTATAAGTATTTATGGTGAGACATTTCCAGATGAGAACTTCAGACTGAAGCATTATGGCATTGGGTGGGTCAGCATGGCCAATGCTGGGCCTGATACCAACGGTTCTCAGTTCTTCATCACCTTGACGAAGCCCACCTGGTTGGATGGCAAACATGTGGTATTTGGAAAAGTCATTGATGGAATGGTAATGTGATGTTATTACGCCTCATTCAAAACTTTATATTTAGAGCGAGAGTATCTTCAGTGATTTATTTTAATCTTAAAATGTGCTTGGTAGAGTTCCATCATTCTATGCTGACTTGCCTCTTCAAAGGTGAACTGTGTGTGGTATTTTAATCGTGAGGAGCACTGGGGCGGAAGATGGAGACTTGCCATGGAAAAATCGAGGGCTTAATCTATCTCACTACCTGATATAAGTGGAAACATTTTTTAACGTCCCCAAATAAAACCCGGGCCCCATATGTGCATACAATAGATTATTATTCCTTAGAAAGGAAGGAAGTCCTGTCACATGCTACAACACGGATGAACCTTGAATATGTTGAGTAAAATAAGTCAGTCACAAAAGACCATATGATTCCACTTTTAAAGGGTATCTAGAGTCGTCAAATACCTGTAAAATGAAGTAGAATGGAGGTTGCCAGGGGCCGGTGCGAAGGAAGAAACGGGGAGTTGGTGTTCAGTGGGTACAGAGCTGCAGTTCTGCAAGAGAAAAAAAGTTCTGCAGATGAGTTGCACAATAATGGGAATATACTTAAGACTACAGCACTGTATACTTAGAAATAGATAAGGTGGTACATTTAGGTTTCTTACCACAATTGAAAATAAAATACTAAAAAAAATCCCTCGAGCACCACATGGTTGCATACCGAAACAAGTCCCCTCCAAAGACACAGTCGGAGAGCAAACACCATTACTGGAAGGAATTCAAATTCCTGCAGGTATGTCTCAAAGAATATCTCAGGAGTCCAATTCACAATCCAGAGAAACACTTCTTAAAATCCCTCTCCTCTGCTCCCAACATTTCTCTTTCCTAGCAGCTGCCCACAGAAGCTCTCCCAGCTCCTAAACTAGCAGGTGTAAGGTCTGCCCAGCCCAACTATGGACCATTCCTGACCACCCCCCCCTCCGTATTTGATTTGGTTTCATTTTCCTTTTTTTTTTTTTTAAAGATTTTATTCATTCATTTGAGAGAGAGAATTAGAGAGAGAGAGAGAGCATGAGGGGCGTAGGGTCCGACAGAGAAGCAGACTCCCTGCTGAGCAGGGAGCCCGATGCGGGACTCGATCCCGGGACTCCAGGACCATGACCCGAGCCGAAGGCAGTCGCTCAACCAACTGAGCCACCCAGGCGCCCTGGTTTCATTTTCTTTTGTTTGTTTTTTTAATGGTTTTATTTATTTATTTGAGGGAGAGAGAGAGAGAGAACCAGAGAGAGAGCGAGCATGAACGGAGAGAGAGGGAGAGGGAGAAGCAGACTCCCCACTGAGCAGGGAGCCCAATGCGGGGCTTGATCCCAGGACCCTGGGATCATGACCTGAGCCGAAGGCAGACGCTTAACCAACTGAGCCACCCAGGTGTCCCCATTTTTATTTTCATGTGAGCCATTCTGTCTCTTCCATCCAAATGCAAGTGAACCAAGCTGCGACAATTCTTCCACAGCTTCTACCCCCATCCTAATTCCACCCATCAAAAAGCCAGGAACCGAGCTGACCCACTCAGAACCTCCCGCACAAGGCAAGGAAGTGTTCAGCCTGAGCCACCGAAGACAGGATTCTCGTTGGCAAGTGAGAGGAGAGGGAGCGAGGGCAGACACGTATCACTTCATAGATCACTTCCCATCCTATCACAATAAAGGACAGGCCTATATTCTCACGAGCCATAACTGTCCTTCGAGGCATCTATTCTCACACAGTAATGAATGCCAGCACTCCTCAAGTCTCTTACGGAATGATGCCCGTGAAGTGAGCTAAACCTGCACGTGCCTGTGCTCCATCAGTTAGCGGTTTTGACCAGTGGACCGAACCGGGTTTTAAAAAGTTTAACCAGGTTCAAACGTTCATGCGACGAGTGTTTTTGAATACGTCGTGCTAACCTGTAAGAAATGAAGAGTGCAAGTGTTGTGGTTTCTTCTTCCGGTCATGGTTTTTCCTCTCACTCTCTAGATCTTCTGTCTTCTTGCCTTACCCGACCGTACCAACTTCCTCCCCCGCCCCCCTGCTGGGCTGCGTCCTGGGAGACCCGCTGCCTGGGCCTAGAGGAACAGTCCTTAACATTTTATGAGTCCTAGACTTCTTTGAGAAATTAATGAAAACTATAGACTTTCTCTCCAGGAGGAAAAAAGTTGTGTGTATGTGTGTGTGTGTTATGCTGTTTCAAGGAATTTTCAGAATCTCCTGAATTCCAACGCAGACATCATCTGCGCTGCTTTGTTAATGCTACACTTTTCTTGAACTAGCCTCAGACATACAGAATCAGAACGTCCAGAGGTGGGCCCACCAATAAGCATTTTTAAAAACTTTTTGAAAATATACATAGAAATTTCCACTTTAACTCGAAATGAGCATTTTTTAAAATGTTCCACAGGTCATCGGATGGGTAGCCACTGCTTTAGGCATACATGTGTACATGTGTGCACAGACACAATGTTTAGCAATATATATGAGTATTATTAGAAGAACGCTGGTCTTTTATCTTAAGTTAACCTAAATTGGCCAGTGATTGGGTTGGGTGGCACCATGTCCAAGGCAAAGAGACAGCTTGTTGCTATTTTTGTCTCAGCCCCGTTTGGGAAACCGGTCAGAAGCCATCATTCCTAGTCCTGGACCAGTCCTCCCTCCTTCAGTGTGAAGCTCCAGGTGGTACCTGGGATGTGCAGCCCTCCAGGGTAGAGAAAGAGCCTTCACACCACTGTGCGGTTGGGGTCTCTCACTCCACCTGTAGATTAATGGCTTGGGTCAGCTTTAAAATGGGCAAACCCAGAACTAGCTCCACTTCTAAATCTACTTTCTGACCCAGGTTCTTATGCCTACACCGTTTACAGGGTATCACTGAAGCTGATTCATATTCCATGTTAACTCTTACATTGGGGTGTAAAGTGGGTAAAATACGTTTTATTAGAGCTATGTGTTTATGAAAATATTATTTTTAGGATATAAAATGCTAATTAAAAGAAGTGAGGAAATATGTTCTTTCAGTAGCAAGGTGGTGGGTAAGCATTATTCTGTTATATATACCTTTCCTGAATATTTTAAGTTTTCCATAGTTGGCTTGCATGACTTTTGCATCATAACAAAAACAACAACAACAAACCTGGTTTCCTACTTGGGCTTTCAGACTAGGCATTGATTTCACCTGTGATCCCCACAGTTACTGGTGAGAAGTGAACCAGGGGTCTGCTTTTCTCTCACCAGACTGTGGTCCACTCCATAGAACTCCAGGCAACTGATGGGCATGACCGTCCGCTCACCGACTGCTCCATCATCAATAGTGGCAAGATAGACGTGAAGACCCCCTTTGTGGTCGAGGTTGCTGACTGGTGATACAACGGGTGGAAAATGAGAAACACACTCTGGCAGGGATGTGTGTGTGTGTGTGTGTGTGTGTGTGTCTTTTAATTCTCCAAAGTTACTGTTTTGCTTTGTTTCCTCACTTCTGTGTTTTACCCCCGATCACAGGAAAGTTCAAAACATCAACCAGTCCGTGTTTAGTTTGCATGAATTGTGGTAAATCACTTGTTTAGGGACTTGGCACTTAAAAGACCTATGCCCTTCCTCCAGTGGTGCTATTTTTAAACTAGAAAACTTTGTATTGTCTGTTTTCTTTTGAAGAACACAATCATTATTTTGCTGAATTAATTGTGATTCCCAAGTTGATTGACGCTGAAGATTTGTCTGAAGAAGACTGGGGATGTAAAGTTTGTTATTTTGTGTTCAAACAAATTCTTTGCAGGTAACGGGAGATTTGATGAGTGTAATCTGTAATCTGATATATGTCATAGGAACTTTTACCTGATAAAAGGTGCTTTTTGTGTCCTCTATATTAAATGCTTTTTATATAGGTCAACTCTTTTTGCAAATCTTTTTTTTTTAAGTTCTTTAAAAAATTCATGACAAAAATATATGTACTCTGATGTTAACAATGAACAGATTAGAGAGGGTTCTGTCAATCAGAAGCTAACACAACTGGGGATAATTTGGGATAGGAATGCACAGAAATGATGCCTAACCACATCCCAGATACCTGAGCAGATTAATTTTACTAATTTTTACTCGCTGTAACAAGATCCCTTGAGTTGAGCTGTAACAAAAAGGCATCATTTTTTTTTTTTTCACTTACACAAGGAGCATGAAGATTCGGACTGTACTTAAACCAAATGGGAAAGTGGAACCCTGCTGGGGCTTTGTTGTAACATACCTGGCTGGAACAGAGCACCTGATCTCTGTTCAAATGGGAGTGGTATCTCTTTGAAAACAGCCCCGTTGCTTCTCCTCTAGGACCCGTGGAGTGAGGACTCCCAAGAATTCCATCTAATTCCATCTCATCAATAAAAAAAGAAATAAGTAAATAAATTTTGACAACTACCTTTTTTAAAAAATTCCATCTCCATGGGACGTCTGGGTGGCTCAGTCGGTTAAATGTCTGCCTTTGGCTCAGTTCATGATCTCAGGGTCCTGGGACCAAGTCAGAGTTGCGCTTCCTGCTCAGCAGAGAGTTGGCTTCTCTCCCTCTGCCCCTTCCCCCACTCATGAGCACTTTCTCTCACTCAGTCTCTCAAATCTTTAAAAAAAAAAATCCATCTCTTGAGCTGTATTCTTTTTTTTTTTTAAGATTTTATTTATTTATTCGACAGCTAGAGAGGGAACACAAGCAGGGGGAGTGGGAGAGGGAGAAGCAGGCTTCCCGCTGAGCAGGGAGCCCGATGTGGGGCTCGATCCCAGGACCCTGGGATCATGACCTGAGCCGAAGGCAGATGCTTAACGACTGAGCCACCCAGGCGCTCCTCTTGAGCTGTATTCTAAGAAAAACTGTTTAAACAGGAGATGAGATGAAATGAGCATTCTCAGTTAATCACTACAACCCTCTTGGTGAGCAATTTATTTTCTAACAAAAAATTTACTAAAAACCTTTGATATGCCAGGTACCAGTTTTGCATTTTGGAATATCACAGATGACAATGACAAAAGGACCTCAGGGAACCTACATTCTAGAGGCAGAGACAGAATAAATAAGGTGCCAAAAAGCGTGCAGATGGTGTGTAGAAGACATGCCCAAGTGTGGGGGGATGGCCGGGAGAGCAGCTGGGAGGGGAGTGCTGGGTGAGGGGTCTGGGGAGGCCTCCTGAGGGGCAGAGAGACTAGGGAGCAGTCTGGCAGTGCGGCAGGCCTTCCCAGCAGAGAGGGAAGCTGAAGTAATGAGGGTCCTGAGGTGAGAAGGAGCAGGTTCCAGGGCCTGCTGGAGCCTGCGAGGTCAGAGGGCCCAGGCTGAGACTGGACTGTTCTGGGCCTGGGTGCCAGGGTCGAGTTCTTCCCTGATGCACAGTACAATGGGGAGCTATCGGTGTTAAGCTGGGGCAGGACATGAGTTGGTATGCACTTAAGAAAGATGATTTCGTCTGCCATAAGGAGGATTTTTATAGGGGAGCTAGCATACACATCCAGAAACTCAAAACACTCACATCTTTTGAAGTCCTATTACCTGGGACGTTGCTGCGGAACGTGACACCAAATTGTCATGGGCCTCACTGGCCAGTCCAGCATCTAGTCCCCGTGGCCTGGGGATGGCCACCCATTTTCTTCGGGGAATCAGAGTATTCCCTCAAGCGCTTCTTTTTAGTAGGGGAGGCCGACCCTACGGATGGGTACATATGTGGCCTGGCAAACTCCTTCATTAGCTCACTTGATAATTATTTATTGAGTGCTGGGTAGAGCTGCTAACAGAGACAGCCATTGTGGTTCCCATGAAAGGAGACAAATGATTCAAACATATACCACATGAATATGTAACAGGACATCAGGGAGTAATAACGTCTCTGAAGAGACACAGCATGGAGAGAGGACAGAGAGTCTGCTGGGAAGTCCTGAGTGTAGGCTGAAGGAAGTGAGGGGGCAGCCAGCCACGGGGACATGGTGGGAAGGGTGTGTGAGGCCGTGGCCCTGGGCCATGGTCAGGCTGGTGGTTTCAAGAAAGATCAGGGTCCAGGTATGCAAAGCAAGGGTGGTGGGGGAGTGAGATGGAAGAGGGAGCAGAGGTGTCCTGGGCCGGGTGACTGGCTCAGGGAAAGGAATCTGACCCGAGTCATGGTAGTGAGTCTCAATTGTGAGATTTCCAATGGAAATACTGGGAAATAGTTGCTATCTTGTTTCTCAGAGGCTGTAAAGGAGCAAGCCTGAGAATGAAACCCTCACAAAGGGAAGCTGATCCAGGAAACAGAAAGATGTGTTCCTGAAGACACCAATGAACCCCTGAGTCCAGCCATGCCTGAAGCACATCTCTACCCCAAACTCTTTAGCTCCGCAAGCTAATACATTTCCTTTTTATCGCTTAAGCCAGGGCAGATTGAATGTTTGTGACTGGAACTTAAAGTCTTTGTCTAACAGAGCAATATTGAAAAGTTTTATGTATAAAAATGTGAATTGCAAGGACACCTGGCTGGCTCCATTGATAAAGCATGTGACTTGAGTTTGAGCCCCATGTTGGGGGTGGAGTTTACTTAAAAAAAAAAAAAAAGATGTGAATTGCAGAATTATTTATACTAGCAAAATACTGAAGCCATTTGAATGTCCCCAAAATGGTTATAAGTCATATATCCCATAATAGAATAGCATGCATTCATTAAGATGAATGATAGAAAACTTAGAGCAACATGAGAAAATGGCCCTTTTCAAGAAAAAAGTAGGAATTTCCATGCACAGCATGATCTCAAGTGTGTAAATACATTCTCACAAGGCAACTGCAACAAAATATAAATTGTCATGAAGCAAATGCAACTGGGATTTTTAAACTTTTATCTTTTTTTTTTTTGCTTGTTTTGGTCTTCCAGTTTTCCTCTAAGGTGCATTTCTTTCTAACAATTAGGAAAATAAATGTATTTAAAAAATGTTTTTAAGGTAACATGGGAGGAAATTGGAAACAAATATGCATGAGACACAAAAAGGTGCCGTAAGTCTCTGTGTCAGAGGGCAGGAATGTGAGCTGCTGCTCCCCGGGAGCATAGGGACACATACTTTTGCCATGTAGTGTTTTTTTAATTAATATGAGCATAATGATATCTCGCTAGTGACGAAGCCAAAAAGGGTTCATTTTCAAAGGGCTGAAACTCTGAGAGCACTTAGCGCACAGGGAGTAAACTGCTAGGCTGTCTACCATACCAGACAGCCCATAAGCTGAGGACGCACCTCCTGCTCAGAGCTGTTTGTCTCTCCTACATGGAGGGTCACGCCTTAGACCAAAAGCAGCAGCAAACTCACAACTATCAACGACTACTTTACAAAAAGCCTATGCTTTCTGCAAAAGCTTTTGAAATCAACAGTTTGCCCTTTTGGCAACTGTGCTGTCAAAAGGACACACATAGCCACGGGCGTGTGCAGAATCAGAGGAAAATTATGCTGGCCACCACTGTCACCGTGCCCTAATTATTAAAATTTGGTCCTGAATCACTTTAATAAACAATTTAAAATATTTTGGTGTCCTGAGCCCTAAGTTGTTTTATTCCAAGTGCTATTTAGCAATTTTGGGGATCTTCAAATAAGATAAATTTTAGTAACATTTATTATTTGGACAGACTGATTAGAGGGCTTCATTTTCAAAATTATTAACTACTTCATTTCTGATGAGATTCTGGGTTTTGAGCAGAACTCACCAAACTCTTTTTTTTTTTTTTTGCCGTTTGAGTTACATAAAGACAAAAACATGGCAAGGATTTTATAGCAGGAAAAGGATTTGTTTTTGTTTTTCAACATTCCTATATTTCAGACAACTGAAGAAATCTTTGATCTGGAAGGCTTGGAAATTCAAAGTCCCCTTAAGGCATTTTTTTTTTTTAATTAAGAAAGAGTGAAAACAGTATTTGTAACGGAAAATTTTTGTGCTGTTAAGTACATAACGGCTTTTACTTAAGTCTGTCATTCATCTTGTGGACTTCAGATTTCGGCCAAGCATTAAGTTTTAGGTGTGATATAACCTCACCTGCTTGGAGGTTTGCTGGCCTCATTGATGTTCTTGAGTGATGGAAAAGCACCTGGCACTAACAGAACAACAGTGACGAGTCACAGGAGTCCCGTCTGGAAGAGAGAGAGAAAAAAATGTCCAACTGACAAATATTCAAGTCAACACTAAAGGCATCACAAAACCCATACTTGGAATTTTCATCCCATCACTAGTTCCAACAGAAGACTCAAGAGTCAGGATTTGGAGGCTATGGAGAGAACCCAACATGCCACTATCCTCCCAATTAAAAGACTGTTCAACATTGGCATTCATCTTTCGGCTGTTTCTGTTCTTTTTCAAAGACTGTTGCCTTTAAAAAATATGTATCTTCGGGGCGCCTGGGTGGCTCAGTTGGTTAAGTGACTGCCTTCGGCTCAGGTCATGATCCTGGAGTCCCGGGATCGAGTCCCACATCGGGCTCCCTGCTCAGCGGGGAGTCTGCTTCTCCCTCTGACCCTCCCCCCTCTCATGCTCTCTCTCTTTCTCTCTCTCTCATTCTCTCTCTCAAATAAATAAATAAAATCTTTAAAAAATAAATATGTATCTTCGGAGTTGAGGTTTGAAGGGTCTGGTAGAAGTAGATTGACAAAAAATGAGGTGGGTGTCCAACAGTCAAAGGGAAGATCCAGGTGGTGATAAGATTTAAGTGGCAGTGTCTGTGGTGGGTGGTAGCTGGCTTCCGTGTCATTCCTTGGTTGCGAGCATGGCCGGCTGCTGGCATCTGATGGTGGAGGCCCAGTCCTGAGTGGAGCACTTTGGATTCGGCCTGAGAGGTGATGAGAAACTGCACTCTCCAGTCGTAAATACTATGCAAGTCAGGTTGTCCACCCTAGAAAGCCTCACGTTTGAATCCTCATCTGTTGGGGGATTCATGTGGCCTGCCTGGTGCAGGGGGTGGGGGCGGTCAATGAGAAGAGTGTGTACCATCACACCACATACCACCTGGAAACTCAGGCGGGTATCAACATCGTGCATTTACAGGTTCGCTCTCAGTGTTCTGCTCTGTTCCCGGCTACAGAGCATCCTCCCGACCCTTGTGCAAAAAGTGGGAAAGAATTCAGCACCAAAATATCACCACAATGGGAAAAATCCACGGGAGTTTCCCTCTGTGGGTGGGTCCGTGATGCATCTAGTTTTGCTTTCATGCTGCTGCAGACATAACTCACGAAGGAGGGGTCACCGTGCATGCACCGGAGGAGAGACCAAGAAGGAAAGGATTTATCCAAAAAACCTGGAGCTCCCTGGGGATAGGGGTCCTGTTTCCATTCAGGCTGCTACAACAAAGTACCATAGACTGAGTGGTTGGTAAACAGCATTTTGGAGGATGGTGGCCGATTTGGGGACTGGTGAGGGTCTTCTCCCTGGTTCATGGACTGACATCTTTTTGTGGTATCCTTGCATGGTGTATGGGACAAGGGAATTCCCTGCTCTCATGACCTACCCACCTCCTAAAGGTCCACCTCCAAATACCATCACACTGGGGAGTAGGTCTCAACATATGAATGTGGGGGAGGGGACACAAACATTCAGTCTATAGCAAGTCCCAACCTCCCACTCTCAGCCCCAGTCAATGAACGGCACCACCCTTCAACCACTGTGCAATCCCAAAACCCATCCTGGACTTCTTTCTCCCTTACCTTCTACATCCATCACTAAGGTCATTGGTAAGCTGTACCATACATCTTAAATATCCACATCCTATCCTCTTCACCCAGATTATTCAAGGGGTCTCCTAACAGTCTCTCTGCTTCAGATCCTGCACCTGACCAGTCCATTCTCCATCAGCAGCTAGAGTGATCTTTTAAAAATAAATTGGCTCAAGTGTGATACATCATGTGCATTACCCTAAATGGTTTATTGTTCATTGATATTTGCAAGCTGTCTGAAGGATTTTTTTAAAAATTCATGCTTTAAAATGTCTCATGCCTGGGGCACCTGGCTGGCTCAGTCGGAGGAGAGTGCAACTCTTGATCTCCGGGTCATGAGTTCAAGTCCCACACGGGGTTTAGAGATTACCTAAATAATAAAAAAAAACTTGAAAAAAATTTTAAAATGTCTCATGACTAATAAAAAAAATAAAAAATGTAAAAAATAAAATTATTTGTCAGTTATACCTCAGTAAAGCTGAATACAAGAAAATAAAATAGATCATATTTCTTCTGTGTAAAACCCACCAATGGCTTCCCATTGCATGTAGGCTATGAGTCAAAGTCTTGAATGCCACCTCTCGAGGGGGAGTCCTGTGGGATTTGGCGTCAGCCCTTCACTCTCCTCCACACTCAATGACTTTTTGTGGAGACTTGACACAGTTCTCTCCTGATTCAGGGCTTTAGAGCCTGCTGATGTCTCTGCAACACACTCCCCTCCCCCATTCTTTGCACTACGAATTCCTCCAGCACTCTTTAGGTCTCAAGTTCAATGCCACTTCCTTAGAGAAGGTTCCTGCCCTGCCCCTATCTAAATTAGGTATCTTCCTTGCAACATAAGTATTCATTTTTCCTCATAGCACTTAACACACTTCATAATGACAAAGTTCGGGGATTTTTATCCATCCAATATCACATTATTCTGTAAGTTCCATGAAGTCACATTCAAATTCAGATCCAATTTAGAAAGATACCAAGGATCTCGAAAAACATTTTTGTTGTCTTCTGTGAAGAAAAATTACCATGATAACCAGATACAAAAGTTCATGTGATAGAAGATAGTTGCGAAGTGTGATAGCTCTTCTCTTTAACTACATTTAAAATACCTTATTGGTTTTGTTGAGATGCTGATGTGTTGGACTGTTGTCCTAAAGCTATCATCAGCCTTCAGTTGTAGCCATCCTGACAATGTCTGACTCTGGGTGTGCTCCCCCTAAAAGTATTGAGGTTATTTTTTTTAATTAACAAAGAGTTTTAAAAAAAGTTTAAACATTTAAAAAATATGCAACATGAAAATAATTTGAAATGTCCTAGTGCGGTTCTCAAACTTCCTCGTGCACGAGAATCACCTAAAGGGCTTATCAGATCTCCAGGCCCCACGCTCAGAGCATCAGAGTCTGGACATCGGGGGCAGGACCTGAGAAGTTATATTCCTAACAAGTTTTTGGATGCTGCTGCTGCTGCTGGCCCCAGGTCCAAACTTTGAAAACCACTGCCCTAGGGCGTCACCCAACCATGGCTTCTAATCACTGAATTAGCTTCATCATTCGTTAGGAAGGATAGTGGAAGAAATCATCCAAATGTGTACTTACCCAATCCAATCAAATTAGTGAGCAACTGTAGGAAATCATTGTTCTCAGATCAGGATGTAATGAAACATTACAGGAATTTGGGAAGATGTTAGCACATCCTCATTCAGGTCACTGACTCCACATGCATTTATGAAGTTTCTGCTGCGAAGCACGGAGCCAGCCTTGAGCTCGGTGGGAACACAGGCGCTGGGCATCTACTCCTGGCCCCACACTGGAGGAGGAGTTCACCTTCTTTGCGGGGGAGGGAGAGTAAACAAATAAACAAACAGGATAATTACAGATGGTGAAAACTGCTATGAAGTAATAGTTTGCTCTGATACACAAGAAGGCAGAGAAAGGCAAACACCGCACGATTTCACTTATACGGGCAACCAAAAAACAAATGAACAAACACACAAGCAGACTCACAGATACAAACTGGCATTTGCCAGATGGGAGGGGTTGGGGAGATGGGTTAAATAGGTGACGGGGATTCAGAGATACAAACTTCCAGTTATAAAATACGTAAGTCACAGAGATGAAAAGTACAGCACAGGAAATATCGTCCACAATATTGTCATAACGTATGGTGGCAGATGGTGACTGCACTTATCATGGTGAGCACTGGGTAATGTACAGAACTGTTCAGTCATGTTGCACATCAGAAGCTAATATATGTCAACTGTACTTCAATACTAAAAATGTTTAAAAATCATGGTGCAGAGTGCCGTGACCAAAGAGGGGTTCTTTGTGGAGGGGATGTTGAAGCTGATACCTAACAGGTGAGAACGAGCGTCTTCTCAGGGGAGAATGGGTGTTTCAGGCAGAGACCAGCAGGTCCCAAGGAGGGACCTGGGTTGGCAAGTCCTGGGGACTGAAACGCCAGTGTCATCAGCTAGATGAATACCCACGGGAGGAGAGCAAAGGAACTTGGGAGAGGGTGGCAGGAGTTTCAGCTTCACGTGGGAATGGAAGCTCCTGGAAGATTGTGAGCAAGTGACATGATCTGAGGGACACAATAAGAAGACATCTCTGGCTGTGCTGTGCAGAACAGACTGCAGTGGAAGCGGACGCAGAGAGACGCGGGAGGCGGCTGCAGCTGCGCGCACAGAGCTTGGTTTAATCATGTGGGATGGGGAAGCAGCCGATAACTTGCAAAGTCGTGTAGAAAGATCAGCAACTGTTACACGCCTAGCTCTTTCCCATTTGAGTACTCATGTGTGGTGTGGTTCAAACAGGCCCACAAATATGAACAGTTGTAATGGGAAGATGCTGGGGGAGTGCATTAGCCTAAATTTGGGAGATAAAATTTTCAAATTCTGATTTCCCTTATTATCTGGTAGCCTTGGTCAAGCTGTTCTGTTTTTGTAGCCTTCATTTTTCTCTGTTAAGTGGAATGGTAAGAATACATATCTCATAAAGATGTCGTGAGGCTTCAGTGGGACAATCTAGGGACAGAATTTAGCCTTGTACCTCTCGGCGCCCAAATTGGCGCTCAGTCATATTTGCTACTTACCAATCCCGCCCATCTTCACTTTCTTCTTCAATAAAAGCTCATAAAAAGTTTGTAAAGTTATAATGGGATGAGGTCTGAAAAAACCTTATCCAACAATATGCAGCACTCAGTAGGAGCTCAGTACACAGAAGTATCCAAATAAATAGAATATCAAAGCTGGAGACACTGTTGAGGTCTCTCTGACTGATGATGGGAGAGTCGTGAAGACAGAAAATATGTCACATTTTAGAGGTCAGACTTACAGTTCTACTCCTAGGATATAAAACCAAGTTCTTCTCTAGATAATTACATGGACTCCAGAGGTTTACCATTTTAACGTACCCTCCTCCCCCTCGCACAAAAATAAGTGCCTCTTCACCCTCACCAGAGCCCAGACTTTCACTATGTCTGTGTGGGGGCAGAAAACATAAAATGGTGTAGAAATATCAGTTTTGAGTTAGTGTCTGTTTCTTCCCTGGGTTTCCACTGCTGAATTCAAAATCTGTAATTACCATCAAGGATGAAGGATGAAAACCACAACAAAGCCCAGATGAAAAGGACGCTTGGCTTCCAAGCTGCGTATATAGAGACTGTGGAAGACAGCCTTATTCCCGGAACTTTATAACCAATTCAATTAAAAGGAAAGACACTCTCTAGGAAATGGCCAAAAATTCCAAGAGAAGACAACGATTATGTCTCTATTCTTTAGATGCCTAACCAGTGCCTTAATCCGGTGAAAGAAGTCAAATGCATGTCAGTGAAGGAGTGGATGAGTAACTGAATACATATTCCAAAAGGGTATCAATGAGACCACGACTCACAGGGGTCTGTCACCTTCGCTGCTTCTGCAGAGTCCTGCTACTGTCTCAAAGTCGGTGTCCCACCCCCTACCCCCAAATTCATATGCTGGAACCTAATCCTCAATGTGGTGGTGCATCAACTCAGCAGTTTTTCTAAGTACCCAGAGAGAGGCCCCATCCAGCCCAGATTTAGTGATTCAGAGACCCAGGTGACTGTGATGTGTATGTATCCCCAAGGGAGAACTGTTGTTTGAGAGGCTGTCGGGGATAGGAGCATTGCACCAAGTATGTGTGCCCAAATCCCTCCTGCTCCCTGGCAAGTATCATTCATTGGTTAGCATTATTACATCCATACTCACTAAAAATCTTTTAAAAAATAAAACTTGAAAAACTTTTTGGTAAACATGCATCACACAACATTTACCATTTTAACCATTTTAAAGTATATAGTTCAGTGGCATAAAGTACAGTCACTATTGTGCATCACCAACCCCCAACTCCAGAACCTTCTCGTCTTCCCTAGCTGAAACCCAGTGCACATTAATTCCTCACCCCCCCTCCCCCAGCCACTGACAACCACCATTCTACTTTCTGTTTCTAGGAGCTGGACTGTTCTAGGTACCTCACAGAAGTAGAATCACACTGGAGTTGTCCTTTCACTTAGCATGTCTTTGAGGTTCATCCATGCTGTAGCATGTGTCAGAACTTCCTTCCTTTTTAGCACTGAAAAGTATCCCCATGGCATGCACAGACCACATTTGTTTATCCATTCATCCACTGATGGACACTTGGGTTGCTTCCACCTGTTGGTATTCATGAATACTGCCAAGAACTGGGGTGTACAAATAATCTATTCAAGTCCCTTGACTTGGCTTCTTTTGGGTATACACCCAGAAGGGGGAGCTGCTAGATCGCATGGTAATTTTAATCTTTCGAAGAACTGCCAGACCATTCTGCACAGAGGCTGCACCATTTTCCATTCTCGCCAGCAACGTATGAGGGTTTCAAGGTCTCCACATCCTTGCTGACACTTGTCATTGGCTGCTTTTGATAGTCGCCACTCTAATGGCTGTACCGGCACACCCGGCTGAGCACGTTAGGCAGCCATTACCATTTGATCAAAGGCGACCAACGAGGTGACAGCCATTTGTTATTTCTAAACTGTGATCATGAGGTTTCTGTGCTTTTCGAAGTGAAATGACTAAGGACTTACCAGGTAGGGATGGTAAGTGTTATCGGGGTTGTATAGATGCCCAGGGGTCTAAATCCTGGGGTGGGGGAGAAAGGACACCAAGGGGGTGCTGGTCCGGAAATGGCCGCGTGGTGGAGGCAAGGCCCGAGAGGGGCTCTGCATGAAGAACTGAGGGAAATCTGAGACCAGGCCCAGGCACACCAGCAAATCCAACAACTAGGAGCATTGCCTCCTATGGCAATGGGGTTTCTCTTCCTTCTCTTTACTGTGTTTCCGTTCCTCTACTCTTTACTGTTCTATTGTCTATGAACCCATGCTTTGAAAAATCCAGGCTTAAAAAAAAAAAATCCATGTTTTGTAAAAAATGGGGGGGGATGGGATATGTACACTAAATGTCCACTATTTGCTTGCATGTGGATGAAATCTCTCTGCAAGTGTACACGGACACTAAGCACAGTGGGTGAAACCTGTCTGCAGGGGTACACGGACACTAAGCACAGTGGGTGAAACCTGTCTGCAGGGGTACACGGACACTAAGCACAGTGGGTGAAACCTGTCTGCAGGGATACACGGACACTAAGCACAGTGGGTGAAACCTGTCTGCAGGGGTACACGGACACTAAGCACAGTGGGTGTTTGTGGTGGGGGTGGGCAGTGGGAATACAGGGAGAGGGTGGGAGATTCTTTTTTTTTACATATCCTTTCATGTGTCGTTACTACATTTTCAACTGTGGAAATATATTCCGTCATCTTTGCAATGTCCATTCCTGAACTGCAGTGACCAGAAAGTTCCAGCCCCTTTCCGACTCCCTCAAAGCTGGGAATCGATAATAAGGTTCTGCCAAGTGGATGTACTTTCATGAGTCAGAGTGGAAGATGGAAGTGGGTGAGGACCATCTTCCCGCTGCGTGGGGCTGTAGTTGCGGGCAAGCAAAGCCATGGGTGTTGAGAAGCAATTGTAGTGTAGGTGTTATCAACTGGACACTGTTCCAGAGCCCAGGGTCCAGCTTCCTGGGTGCTGCTATGAGGCACTTAACGGTGGTCACAGTGACTTCCTGATCTTACTTGCCAGTACCTGGATCACAGCTGCAGTGGTGTTTTTGACCTCAGTAGCTCCAGGAGCAGCCTCCTAACTACGTGAATTCCTGCTTAATGCAAAGGTTGTACCTCCCCTGGCAGGTGGGTACCAGGTGTTGCTGGAGGATTCTGGAAGTCACTCCTGGATTACCCACTAGGAGTTCACTCTCCTCACCCTTCCAAAAGATTCTATGAGCATCCAGTTTCTTATTAGTCCATTCTCCTTAAAATACCTACTGTGGCTTCTATTTCCTATAATGGAATTGAAACGGAATATGAAATTACATATTAAAAATTATTAAGTAATAAATAAAAGTCATCACTAAAAAAATGATCAGAAGAGATTTCTTGAGGAGTGTGCCATCAAAAATGCTTGGTTTTTATATTTAAAAAAAATTCTTGGGCACCTGGGTTGCTCAGTCGGTTAAGCATCTTCCTTGGGCTCAGGTCATGATCCCAGGGTCCTGGGATCGAGCGCCCGCATCGGGCTCCCTGCTCCGCGGGGGGCCTGCTTCTCCCTCTCTCACTCCCTCTGCTTGTGTTCCCTCTCCCGCTGTCTCTGTCAAATACATAAATAAAATCTTAAAAATTCCTACCCTCTTTGTAAGTCATCACCTATTTAATGAGTACCTGTTGGCTTAAAGATGAGGTAATTTAATACTTAGATTAGAAATAAGTGCCTATGATGCTCTGCATGGAGCACTGGGTGTTATACACAAACAATGAATCATGGAACACTACATCAAAAACTAATGATGTAATGTATGGTGATTAACATAACAATAAAAAATTAAAAAAAAAATAAGTGCCTATGAGTATGCGAGAAGTTTTGTGTGTGTGTGTGTGTGTATAAAGAGACAAGACACAATCTGTGTTTCCAGTAAAATCCTAGAAGACAAATTCAAATACTTCTTGTTCTTTGTTTTTATTTAACTCAAAATAGCTAACAACAAAACATTTAAAAAATATCTCCCACACATGAGTATTCAGTTATTTTTGGTTCATGACACTTGATTACGGAGTCCTTGCCTGTTTCCAGCATGAAGTAACACATCCATCATAAAGGTATCCCTCAAAGTCTGCAGCAGGCTTTAAACCTGTATATTTAGATCCTGACCAAAAACCATGATTTAGTTATTCATTCTGAATCCAAATATTTTTCTCCCACACGGAAGCTTAGTAAAATGAATAACCATAAACAGGCTAGCTGTTAATCAGTTTTCAATGAAATGCCCAAATACAGCACGTACATAAAGTTTGCATATATGCTTTTGTCCTTTATTACTCAAAATATGAATGTCAGTGAGATGTACAATGGAGTTAGATCATTCACTGAACTTAACATTAATTCCATATAGGAGGTCAGCGAAAAGGAAACAATAAGGAAAATAACAATGAATCCCGTGATAATTCCACCAGTTTAATGAATGAGTGAACCCTAATGAGGGTTGAAGAACCTTGAGGAAATCAAGTGCTACCACTGTGGCATCACCTCAGGTACAGTCAGTTCACATCTGTCTCTCAGAAGACAAGCATCTTGCAGAACGAAGGGTGATTCTAGTGTTGAAAGGTATGTGGTTCTATACAAAATTGCCCTAAACGAACATCAACAACGTCAAATGGTCTTCAACGGAAGAAACAGTCCTTTCTTCCAACACCAGAGGAAAATCTGGTTGTGTTGGACGCACAGATTTCCAATATGGCGCCTTTCGAAACGGCTGTCAAGGGGAATCTCCATACTCCATTTTATCTTGTGTCCTGACACTAGAAGCTAATCCCTAGGTAGGATGCAACTCCACTGCAGTGTGAGTAGCAATGACAAGATTTTTAAAAATGCCCTAACACTGTCAGCATCGTTTAATTTCCAGTTTAGTTCTGACTCACATTTAGCACTGCATGTATCTGTGATACTCCCACGGTGCCAGCACGGAAGAATGTATCTATCACTGACCGAGAAACTCTCATGATGAAAAGATTAGTGTCTCCTAAAATCTGAACAACAACAAGCTACCAAAGTAGATCAGTCTCAGTATGATTCAGGATAAGATGTTCAATTAGCAAATGGTGCAACTAAAGCAGAGAGTAACTTTTGTTTTGTTACCCTTGCTGCTCCCAGTATCTTCTATAGTTTTGAAATTGGCAGCTACCTTCTACTTCTCAAACACTTGGCCTTAACCTCAGCACCGCCCTGGTTCAGTTTCTATTTTTAAAAGCACCATTCTAATGGAAATGTCCCTGCCCTGAATTAAGCTGGGACTGTGAATTTTACCACTAGCTAGAGCTGTTATGTCATAGAGTTTAGGTTAATTTGGTACATATCGATTTCCGTGAAACCTGCTTCAGCTTCTTCTAGCCATGGAGGATTTCTACCTGGGCTGCAGATGGGGGTAAAATATCCCATGGAGGACTCCTTCAATAACCACATTTGGAAAATCTGAAAAACAAAAGGAAAACGGCTTTTCTTAGGCACAGCAATAAAATGCAACTGCATTTTGCAGACTTGAACAAGGTGAGGCCCCTCGTAACTTAGGGACCCGCATCACCGTGCAGCCTGCTCTTGTTGAGGACGCGCTATCTGTCATGTCGCCTCGGCCGAAAGCCACTTCAGTGTACGACCAGGCTCTGCAGGAATGCACGGCCAGATTTGTAGCTTATTGATTTAAGGGATGTTCTAATGGTTAATGCTGCTAGGCCCCAGCTCTTTATCTGAATGTTTTCTCACAAGGAAGATGGATTACACTGGCAATTCAATTTCTAGCAAAATCTCAATATACTTGAAGGGATTCCAAGATTTCTACTGGGAATACTTGGCTGCAGTTTTTCCATTGTGGTTTACAGCAGTGTTTAGTCCAAGTTGTCTTGAGGATGATCGTTTTGTTGCACGAGCTTCCAGGGAGCAGGAGGAACAGGGACCGTCTTCCTAACTTAAAAGGGCACCTTCCTGACAAAAACCATCCTGTCAAACTAGAAAAATCAGCCACATTTTTAGAGGAGATACAAAGGAAACCCAGAGGTGTGCATCCGCCGTGGAGCATTCCAGTTATCAGAGCAGGTGAAATATGAACGGATACCTTGCACGGGGGACCCCATCCATCACACGGCCCAGAGGTTCAATTTCTCAACTTCAATCTGCACATAATTATATCCAGGATTTACGTGAAAGCCCAACACTTTCAATAAATATAGTTATTAGGTAAGGAAATTAGTTGGTCCAATACTTTCAGACAGAAACTAGTATGTTCACTTATTAATCCAACCTCTATAGAGTACCTACTACGTAAAGCCACTCGCAAGGGAGGGCAGAAAGGCTCTTGGAGGAGTGGACCAGGTGGCAAGGCTGCGGGAGGAGGGAGCCAGGAAGGTTCAAAGGCTGGAATGGAGGCCAGTGTAGACAGGGAGGGAGGGGAAGGCCTGAGGGCCGGAGGGCCCAGGCAAGCCCAGGAATTCTGGCTTTGTCTGAAAAGTAGTGAGAACTCCTGAAGGACTTTAAGCAGAGTGACACAGAACTGAATCGTGTTTGGAAAAGATAGCTCTGGCTGTCATTCAGGGTACACGGGGACAAATTCAAAGTGGTGGTGGGTTCCCCGTGATGAGCGAGGGATTTCGTAACAGTACCTGCCTGAAAGGTTGTTGTACAAACTGGAGGTAAAACAAAGCGCTTGCACCTGAACTGGGCACGCGGTAAGTACTGGCTACCATCACGTACGGTAATTAGACCAAGTATGGTCTAATTACTGGGAATGTAAGTCAGTAACAGTCCCTGCCCACAGCAGGGAACTTCCATGCTAGTCAGGGAGACAAGCAAATGAATACACCAACAAAATACACTTTAAAAAATATCTCCAGTACGTGAGCAATTCAATTACTTTTGGGTGATGACACTCGATTTCTTAGCATTTGCTTTTATCCAGTATGAAATAACATAATTTTCCATAAAACATACCTTTAATAATCTGTAATAGGACTCAAATCTATGTATTTTGAACCCAAACAAGAGCAATGATTTTGCTAAGTTCATTTTAATTCTAAAAGTATTTCTCCGCCCATAGAAGTGTACTGAAACTAAGAGCCATCAATGGAGATATTGATCAATTCTCAATTAAATGCCCAAACAGAACACATCAACATGCTTTATTAGCATTTGGACATTTATCCTTTGCCACCCAAAATATAAAAGTTTATTTGAAGGTTAGTGAAATTCCATCATCAGCATATTCAGCTTAAATGGATTTAAGTAAGTTCAGCAAAAAGGACAAAAAGAGGAAAATACCATTCATTACTCAGAGTAATGCTACATCACCTGAAGAGGTCAAGCAGTGATTTAAAGGCAAGGGGAGGGGCACCTGGGTGGCTCAGTCGGTTAAGCGTCTGACTCTTGATGACAGCTCAGGTCATGATCCTGAGGTTGTGAGATGGAGCCCCCCCCATCGGGCTCCATGCTCAGCACAGAGTCTGCTTGAGATTCTTTCTCTGTGCCTCTCCCTCTGCCCCTCCCCCTGCTTCAGCATGCTCTCTTTCCCTCTGTCTCCCAAATAAATAAATAATCTTTAAAAAAATAAATCAAGATAAGGGGAAAACTGAAGTAGGGCACAGGGCTTGAGGGTGAGAGGACAGGAAGGCGAGGAAAGACCTCTGTGGGCAGGCACCACGGGAATGAGGGTGCAGCGGCCACCCACCAGGGTGTCCGGGCGAGGGGCATTCCCAGCAGAGGGAAGATGGCAGGCCACGGCGCTGTGTTCGTGGTCCAGCAAGTGCTGAACATGTGCCAGAGGCTGGAGATTCAGAAGGTGAACACAACAGAAAGAGAAAAAGGGAACAGTGTGTGGGATCACTACAGTAAAGGAAGCAAACGTGGGGACTCTGATCAAAGTGAATGGAACAGAGGTGTTTTATAACAAGGTCCACCAACCAGGGACCAACGAGGAGATTATCAGAGGTCATTTTTTTCCTCATCTGGTTCCACTCCATTCTTTTTTTTTTTTTTAAGATTTTATTTATTTATTTGAGAGAGAGAGAGCACGAGAGGGAAGAGGGTCAGAGGGAGAAGCAGACTCCCCACTGAGCAGGGAGCCCCATGTGGGACTCGATCCCGGGACTCCAGGATCATGACCTGAGCCGAAGGCAGTCGCTTAACCAACTGAGCCACCCAGGCGCCCTGGTTCCACTCCATTCAACACTTTGGATTTCGGCTTCATCATACGTAGGATTTTCATTCAATGTCCATTAGTGCTTGAATGCTGCCCCCACCTTTGTTTCCCATTGAGAGGGGATGATTTAGGAAAGGTTTACTTGTCATTTTTCGTTGGTGCTCATTTTTTTGGTGAACATTTACTGTGGATCTTAAAAAAAAAAAAGGCAATGGGATTGGTGGAGGGGGGAACTCTTGAGGGGTCTTTGAGAGCAGAGCAGGCAAAGGCTCTCTCAAGCTGCACCTGGAAGATGCAGAGACAGCACTGTGTGGGGATAAGAAGAGAGCTCCCGGGGGTGGGAGGGGGAACAACAGTGCCCTGGGGTGGGGGAATGGACTGCCCACCTCGGAGGCCCAGAAAGAATTCAGGGTGCATGCGGCAGAGCATGGGAGGGGCTCCTCTTAGAAACAGGAGCAGGGGCTGGAGCATCGAGGGCCGTGAGAGCCTCATAGGGGTCAAAGCTCAGAGCGAGAGGGTGGGGATGGAAACCCAGGCCTGTGTCTCAGCTGTATACACAAGGTCATCTAGACCACAAGCAAGGAGATCATCCAAAAGAAAGCAAAGGAAAAGACAAGACGGTCTATGATAGCCCGCTGGTGGGCTGCTGGGGATGGGAAGAAAAGTGGGGGAGGGGGAAAGCCCAGGGGAGACCGTGGATGAAAGGGGAGAGTGGTCGATGGTGGCTGAAGCTGATGGAAGGTCTGATGAAAGCTGATAAAAAACATCCAGAGTGCAGCCATGCTGCAGATGCTGGGGACCAGGGCAAGAGCTCTTGTGCATTCCCCTGAGAAATCCAAACAGAGGCCAAAAAGCATATGTTCAGAGAAGACTGATGATTAGCATTTTATAAAAGGATAATGTCTGACTGTCAGTTCACCTGTGACGGTATTTCCACCATCAGACTCCTCTGGAAGAGTACCCTCCACTTTTGCTAAGAGGCCTAAATAACATAGAAATGTGAGGCCAGTAAAATTTCTCTCTCATTTAAATGCTAAAGATCTGCAAGAGCCTATCAGCAGCTCATACTTGTAAGATAACGGGAATCCGATTTATGAAGGTGGGTTGGCCAAACTGCACAAAAACAGATCCGGTGATGGGCCCTCCCATACCTGGTACCATCCTGTCCATAAAACCTGTGATTTCATGTCCTCTTCAAATGGCAATCTCCCATTTGCACAAGTCATCCGTCCACGCCAACGTTCTACCAACAATGCACACTTTTACCCTCTCTAGTTCCAGATATTTGCCCCTGAAGTTCTTTCCCTGCCAAAGTTCCTCCTGTTCTTTGTTGCCCAACCAGGCGCACAGATCATAAAACATCTTCCCTCTTCCACTAAGCACCCTGGCTATGATCACAACGATCATTCCATTCTCCACACATCCACAGGAGTGTCATCGGTCCAATGCACAAAACTTCTGACCATCCACAATACCTGGAAAAAGTACTTGTAGAACCACGTTCAGAAGATAAAAAGAATGCTTTAGAGAACGCTGCCTATTTCCTCTAGCCTAGATTACATGATGCGTATCTGTTAACTGTAACATTTTGTTAACCTAATGTCAACTAATATAATATGCATTTTTTTTTAAAACACGAAGCAAATGCTAGACAAAGGCAATCATTCCTCACTGAAAGGACTGTATAGGGAAAATACTATAAGAACATATTCCTATATAGCAAAGGCGGCTCTCTCGGATCAGGGCTCCAGGAGTGGTCCTTCCATGGAGCCGGGCTGGGTCCTGGCCGTCCCTCTTTACTCTGCCAGCTAAGTCACTGATCTCAGGACACACACTGCTGCCACAGAACGGTCCCCCCCTCTTGCTGGTGATAAGGTTTTATTGTCAGAATGTAGGAACGGTTTCAACAGATAATTTATCTACTGCTATTGAGTTGCTATGCTATTTAGTTACTCCCAGGAACAAGGGCTGAACATTCACTCTACGTAAAGAGCACACAAGGAGAAATTAGGCACCAAGGGGTCTGCCCATCAGCCATGTGACACCGGGCAATTCAGGGACCTCCTCAGGCCCCTATTCTCTCATTAGCCAATGAGGATACCTGCCCTGCCTATTAAATGGGGCTGTTAAAAAATATTAGATGAGAAAACGTCTGAGAATGTACTCATGAAGAGGTGTAGAGCAGACCATTTTGGGAGGGACTCTGAGGAATTTAAATTTCTTGGCACAAAGAAAGGACCAAGGCTAAAATATTGATTACACTTATGCATAAATTCATTATATTTAAGGATATAACTCCTAAAAATACACATTTGATCATCTGAAATGCTATAACCTAAATGGAAGTAAAGATATACATGTAATATACATACACCGCTTTGGGGGGAAAAGCATTTCAAAAAAAAAACGAACCAGAGTCTTGGAATCAAACCTTAGCATCTGGATAAAAACAAGCAGAGACCAAAATATAACACCACCAAAAACAAACAAAGAAAAGACAATGAATATCTTTCCTCCTTATTACTCTAATTCAAAACTGCCTGGTACGGTAGAAAGAAAAATTACATTTCGTGCTGAAAGGCCTGCCCCAATTAAAATTCTGAATGTCTCTTACACCAAGAGCACTGGTTTATTGGCAGATTATTAAGCCCTGGACCAATGTCACTCTGTTAGACCTGTATTAAAAACGTGGTTTATGTGGTGCAGGGTCAGATCAGTAAAGAGCTGTTAGCCGATGACAGGTTTGATTACCGCCGGCTGCAGGCAAGACGTATGGATCCCTGAGGAACAGCAGTACCGGCTGGTGGGACAGTTTGCTGGAAAGGTCAAGAACAGGCATGTCAGCATCAGGGGACGACGGTAAACAGAAAACACGACAAACTAGCTTTGAGGGGATCAAACTGCTGTGTGGGGACATCTCAAGGTTTATGTATCTAACCGTGTGGGTGACTAATAGCGAGCAGAGTTACAGGAAACGAACCAGCACTGCGCTCACCTTCTCAACATTTCTTTGTGGAATCTGAAACAGATATACAATCTATACGATAAATCATTGCTGAAAAGTGCTGGGTTTTGTTTGTTTGTTTTTTTTTTAAATCTCACAGCACAATTATTGATAAAATAGTATTCTTATTACTTGCACAAAACAATGTAGGGTTCTCATCCCTTCATTCCTAGATATAACTGGTTACTTCTCTAACTTCCTATCAAATATTTATAAATTAATTGCCTAACAAATATTATCAAGAAGATCATGACTTGATATACTTATACCATAGTCATTAAACACTCAACAGAACCACAGTCCTATTCTTGGTTTTATATAACTCTTGATTGACTAGTATTAGCTCTTACCTTGATTCTTCAGATTCCGTCTCATCAAAAGATCTAGAATTTTTTTTAAAAGAAGAAGAGGAAGACCATGTAAGTTGGGTAAATGATGCTGCAAACCAAGGGAAAAAGAGCCAGTATTCTTAGAGCTCTGAATTGGGGAACATTTTGAAGAGAGAGCTGTCTTGACAATGTCACAGCATGACTGATGCCTCATTCTAAAGAATCTTAAGACCACCATATTCTTGAACTTCAATTTTCCTGAAGATCACTTACACACCCTATGGTTTTACTTTTGGGCTTATATAATGGAGAAAAGATTTCACTCTGTCATCCCTAAAATCTCTTCTTAAAAACACCCTTGTATAGAGCCCAACCTCCTAGCAAATGCACTCAAGTCAGAACAGGACAGACGGGCAATGCCTATTATTTGGAGAACACCTGTGTTCTCTGGGGTGAGTGGAGCGTGGCCTTGAGCAAACACTACCAGTGAGGGAGCTGGTATCTGCAGCCTCTCATCCTGAAGATGGCTGGGGTTTAACACGACTCTGGGTGTGGTCTGAGTGAATGTCTTGTAGCTAGTGTGCATCCTTCAGGTGGCTCTGGAGGCAACACGAGGATGAACAAAACCCCTTCTCCTGCGTGGGTTTGCAGAGACTTTGTAATGATGCGTTTCTCTGTAAATGGATTTAATATGTCAGAGGTATTGCTGATGGCCTTTGGAGGCCAGCTCAACCTAAGTCGGGGGCCCAGAGCTGGGCAAGTGGCTTCAGAGTTCATTCTTCAGAAGAACACTTCCCAGTTGCTGATGATATCAAATGTCTGGTTCCTCAGTACACAGGAACTGGCATTTACAGCCCTGCATTAGAAGGTCCTGTGGGACAGGCAGCAAGACAGCAGGGAAAGAGAGCTCATGTGGGAAGTCCTGGGCTCTGCCAGCTACAAGGCGAGAGATTTTGGGAAAGACACTTAATTCCTGTGTCTCAGTTTGATCAAGTTAAGAATAAGGGAGTTGGCTAAAATTACCTCCAAGGTCATTCGCAGCTTTTAGATAATATGACTGCATACGCATGGGCATATAAGCTTTGCTCAAGTACCCACAAATAAATTTGTTAGTCCCTCAATAGGCTATCTAGATTCATAATTCCCACGATATAACATCACTCCATGAAGCAGCATATTTTAAAAAGGCAATTCCGTAAGTCTAAACCTGAGTTACTGAGCCTTGGTCATTTGGCCGCAATATAGGGATGAGGACTGCAGAGGAATTCCTTTGACCACATGCAGGGGGCCAGTGAGTGCTGTCCTAGCACAGAGAATGGGTGTGGCCAGGCTGACCCTTCCAGCACCACTGGGGTTATTGGTTAGGCCAACAAGTGACTGCAGAGTAGCTTCAGATACATGTCCGATAGGTGAACAACACTCCTTACCCACAACTCTCTGCCTTTGGTAGCGAGGGCAAGTGTCGCACATTTAGGAAATCAAGGAAGAGTTTGGGAAGCTCTTCATTTTCCAAAATGACAGCCTGCGAAAGGAGAAAAGAGAACTTAGAAAGTGAAATTTACTAGGCAATCAATAATCAAATGAACTACGTCAAAAAGTCATGACCGCCCATCTAAGTTCTTACCAGCATCATTCTTCACAATCTGTAAGGGGTGGGGTGGTCCCTATTTCACCCACCAAGAATTCAGGGGACAGGCATGCTCTTCAGTGTCACCAAATACTCCATTTTATCTATCTTTCACCCAACCAGCACTTATGGAGCATCTACTACACGTCAGATGCTGACGAGGGGGGCAGACAGCGGGCCACCAGGTAGACAGAACTCTTGCCTTCATGGAGATTCTGATTAGAGTATTTTAAAAATCTGGGAGCCTCAATAATTCTGCTAAGATATGTACATCAAATTTTCCTTACTGGGTGATAAAGTGGTCTGGGCATGTGTGTATGTGTGTGTCTACAAGAGACCACTACTGTTTAGAAAATACTACATGGCTTTTTTAACTGGAAGATTTAGCCAAGATCCCTCAGCTATCACCTCTTTCGGCATTAGGATCAACTGACATTTATGGCCATTTGGACAGCTCCACTTAAAGGGTCAGTAACAACTTTACCACTAAGTGTAAATCAGTGTATATACTAAAAAAAAAAAAAAAAATCTATACGGTTCTTCCATTTAGGGAGCTCTGCTAAAGAGCTGGCATAATGGCATAACCATGTCCTTTCTCGGCTATCCAAATTACGCAAGTGCAAGGTGAAATCTAATGGAGAACGAGAGAGTGCATTTTCGTGGGTATCTATTTTTATAAAAAAGAGGGCCACAGTGTATGAACTGATTAAACAGTTGCCCCTCTTTCCCACCACCCTCCTCCCTCCTTTTGTTTACAAAGACCATGGAAAAAACATCAAAGATTGTATGATAATCTCTGAAAGTAAGAGAATTATTTTCAAAGGTCATTTTTATCATTTACCATGGTCCTCCTCCCACATGTTGTTTAAAGAACAATGAGGAGGGATGGTGAAGTATCACCCACATGGCTGATGAGGAATAGCTATGCAATGTGATGCATAAGGCACAAATGACAAAAGGTCAAATGATGTATATTTTGAAATATTAATTCTATATACCCTATTGCTTTTTGTCCTAATTTACATACTGAGTGGTCCCATTTCTAGCAGAGTTTTAAAACAGTTACCCAGTTCAGGACATATGAATGGAATGAGCAAAGCAGGCTGAGCCCTGAGCTACACCAGCACTCAACCCTCCTGCTGTTCAGTTCCTCGAGAGGAGGCCTCTGGAAACCCAGCCCTGCCTTAGTCTCTTCCTATTCCTTACAGAGCTGCTTGTATCCACTGAGGCTTAAGGAGAGTAAACAGAAAGTAGGAAAACAAAAAATGCATAAAATACAAAAAAGTTCCTCTTCCCAGAGGCATGCTTTCACTACTATTTTCAATGACCTTCTAAATTTTCATCTACTTAGGGAAATTTTGGGGGTGCCCATAAGGTCATTATTTCAGTGCCCAGAACTCAAAGGTTGTAAGGATCATTGTATATATGAAGCTCCAGGGAATTTTTGCCATAAAATAAGTTGTAATGATTATCTCCATGTTTCTAGATATCTGTTTAAGAGAATGACACAATACCTATTTAAATAATAAAGCTTGATGTTGTAACAAATACAGAGCTGTTCACCCAGGCAATAGTTTTAATTATGTGTACAAGTGGTAGCTTTCAGATTAAAAAAAAAAAAAAAAAAAAAAAAAAACGGTGGTGGTGGGGGTTAACACTCTTATCTCCACCCCCACCTTTTAAAATAAATTAAATCAATAACAAGTGTGGGACACTTTTAATGACCTGAACTACTTAATTTCCAGGATTTTTAGACATGTCATCCATCACTGCAGTATGGAGGAAGACATCTCTTGAGTGTTCAGGGGGTTAGTTTGGTTTTATTAATGCAAGATTTAGGGAATTTTAACAAGGTGAATTGTTTATTTGCCTTGACAGATTGGCTTACAATGCACTGGCTACAGCTACAGCATGATCATTAATGACAAAAGACAGGCAAAAAGCTGTTTACACTGCAACACCAGGACGGGAATTAATCCTGTCCAGCCTCCCCAAACAGAGCACTCCAAATGGATGATCACATTTTTTAAGGTAAGATATACTGGAAAAAAAAAAAAAAAAAAGGAATACAGAAAACTCCAGAAATTTGTGAGCATTTTTGTTAAACGTTCCCTGAAAATTCTCAAATATTTTTCATAAAAGAGTCACCAATATGGATTTCAGGACTTACAGTTGAAAAGAAAGTGGCGTTGGCGGGGGGGTAGTTAAGCATTCAGTTACATGTGGCAAGATTTCCTAAACTCTGCTAAGAAGGCTTGTAAGAAAATCATTAATACTTAAGTCCAGAGCTAGAGCGTCATATGGTAGAATTTACCTAATTTAATATGTACCAGAGAAATGACTGTCATTGATTAGTACAGAGATGTACAAGAGAAATTAAATTAGTGTAGTCAAATCTTTTGGTTCATACACACATGATCTCACTCCCTGAGAAACCCAAAAGTGATGTGGGGCTGTTCTATTTACATCTTCTCCTGTTTCTTTCTTTCTTTCTTTTTTTAAGATTTTATTTATTTCTTTGAGAGAGACAGAGAGAGTGACAGAGAGCATGAGCGGGGAGGAGAGGGAGAAGCAGGCTCCCCACTGAGCAGGGAGCCTGACACAGGGCTCGATCCCAGGACCCTGGGATCATGACCTGAGCTGAAGGCAGACGGTTAACCGACTGAGCCACCCAGGCGCCCCATCTTCTCCTGTTTCTTGAGAAGCTTTCACTCAAGAAGATCCCTCCTTTTTAAAGCTGAGCCCTGGTCCATTCCACCTTCTTGGCAACCCAGTCTGGTCTAACTACCCAACTTTATTCAACAAGTAAATAAATGTATTTAAACATATAATAAATAATTTTTATATAAATATATAAAAATAGATATAAATTACATCTTGAATATCAAATCCATATTTCCCCATTGTTTTAGCTTGCTTACCATGATTTTTGATTAATCTTCAATGGTTAGTCATTTCCACTTTTCTGGGGGCAAGACCGTGTGGTAGGAAGTATGGAGATTTGGAGCCAGGGCTGCGTTCCAACACCCCCTGGCTACCTCACGGGGTTAGTGTGAGGGTAAGATGATGTCCTCAAGAGTCTCTGGTGCACAATTAGCATTCAATAAATGTTCACTGTTTCCTTACCATCTCTTCGTTCTATCCATCCCCAACAGCCTATTTTATCGGTTTTGGAAGTTTGGATTATTGTCCATCCAGCAAACAGGGCTTCTTAACCCTCTATGATTCATGGATCCCTTTGAAAAATGGATAAAAGCGGAGCATCTCGCTTGCTGAAAAATATGCATCCCTATATAATTGTGCTGACAGTGGCAGGGGGTTTGAGGCCCCTGACAGCCCCACCAAGGACACCTGCTTTTAGCTCCAATGTGGCAGTGATGCTGCTGGGGACACTCTTCATTTGGCCTGGTGCCTGAAGCCCTCGCATACCAGCTCCCCAAAGGATGGGCCGGCCTTCCCGTTTTAGTTTTCTACCTCTTGGTCAATTACAACCCCTCCGGAGTGTGTGCTGCCTTGGGATTGGAATTCATTAGTGCTTTCAGCTCTGGGCTGTGCTTGAAAATATTTGTCTGGCAGGGAGTCTACAGGGCTGCAGGATTCTTTCTGGTAGGTCAAAATCTACTACTGCACTGAATTTAGACAGTCAATCATATTCATGGCTTCTGTGCCTCCCATATGAAATTCTAGAATTTAACAACGTGTAGGGTTGATGGTTCCCAAAGTTAGCAAAACATGGAGGAAAATATTATTTAAACTCTTATTTAAACTCTGCTGGGTCAGAGTCCAGCCAAGGAGGCACGAGAACCCTACATTTGTTAGGAGAGGAGCATTTTGAAACGGAGGGCTATGATGTGTCCCAGACTATCTAATCAATTAACTAATAACTCTGATGGTAGAGTCCCGACCCTAGGTCCAACTTTGGACACATGGCTGGGCAACCAATTTATAGAGTAAAACATCAGAATTCATAATGAATATGACAAATTAGAGAAAAAAATCAGAAAAAAATCCCATTAAATTAAATTTTACAGGTATAAGGACTGAGTCAAATACTACATGAGGCAGAATTAAGTACCCAGATGTAGGATGAAGAGTAGCTGTTTATATACAAGTGCTGTTGGTTTCAAGTGGTAGGTCAGCAAGAAGTGTTGTTTCCAGAAGGTTTAAAAAAATGAGCTGAGCAATCCTCTTGGCTCCACTTAATGCAATATTATCTAGCCCCCAAAGAAAGAGAAATAAGAATAAATGCAGAAAGGCCTACAGGGGAGCAATGAAAATGAACAGAAGATTCAAAATAGTTTCTATTAGAAGGTCACCCAATAGCAGGTACTGAGCATGGAATGAGGTGTTGTAGGGCCCAGGAGTCTGATTGTTTAGTTAACTAAATTTTTTTTTTTAAAGATTTTATTTCTTTATTTGACAGAGAGAGACAGCGAGAGTGGGAACACAAGCAGGGGGAGTGGGAGAGGGAGAAGCAGGCTTCCTGCAGAGCAGGGAGCCCGATGCGGGGCTCGATCCCAGGACCCTGGGATCATGACCTGAGCCGAAGGCAGACGCTTAAGGACTGAGCCACCCAGGAGTCCCTAACTAATGTTTTTTTAAGGAGGGTAGAGATTTTCAAAGCTGTTGGAACAGTAAGAAAGGACTGTCCTAACCAGCAGAGAAGGTGTCTACCTCTAATTGAAGCCAGTGCAAAAAAAAAAAACAAAAAACAAGCAAAAGTGGCCCATGTATGGGAAAAGCCTGCATTGCAAAAGCTTCTAGAAAAGCCTGGGCTCTGAATGTCTTTTAGTTGCTCTTTGATACACATGCACATGGGAGAAGCTAGAGAATTAACAGAAGAATGCATCAAAGAAATTTCCATGCAATTTATCACTTGGAAGTAATGTAGACTAAAAAGCAGGTTATTATTAAGATGCACATAAGAAATGGGGTTAAATAAAGAACTGTAACAAGTGTGTGATATACTATGTAACAGACTGCTATTACTGTATTCAACTCTGATAAACATTAAAACTGGGGAACTGTAAGAAGCAAAAAATAATAATTATTATTCTTTACACAGTGTTACTTGCTTTCAGGATAATAAATGACTTTCCTTAAAACACACCAGATATTCCTTCAGAAACATCACTCTAAAAGAATGGGGGAAAAAAAATCTCCTGGTCTACAAAAGCATTTAAAAAAAAAATTGCCTGGATGGGGGCAGAAAAACAACAGCATTTCTACCAGCATCCCCTGAAAGCTCAGTGTTTACTCGAGAAATCTGTCTTTTTTATTGAAAAGGTGCAATTATCATCATGTAACACAAATCACAAAATCCCGATTTTTCTACCTTATCAGCTTTATAAAATCATGTTCCCAAAGGATAACATTGATTAGTTGCACATGTTCTTTCTGTGACATCCCAAATACTTAATTGTCAGTTATCTTTTCTTCTTCAGTAAGTAAAATGCGGTCACAAAATTACAGAGGGACCTGTTCTGCCTTAACCTTCGCTAGATGCCATCATGCAGTGGAAAACACTGGTAAAATATCACAGGATAACGCCGTCCGACAAGGGAGACATATAAACACTGTAATGATTTCCCACGAGTTTCCATTTTAGAAAATTGTCACTAAGGCGAGCATAAACGGTGACACGTCCCCACCGAGGACACGGTGAAATCGAACACTGGCATTCTAGTTACATCCAAACCTACCCAGCAGCCAATTATAACAGGAACGGAACATCTTGTTGAAAACTTGGACAAGACCACTTTGCTAACCTTCCCAGATTGCTGCACAAAGCTGCATTGTTTTCACCGATTTGATCCTTTTATTCTTTCCTCAAAACAGTAAAGAAAGAAAGAAAAAAAAAACCCGCACATTTCTGCCCCATTGTCTATCAGGATTTGTTACAAACTGCAGGGAACCTCTCAGCCACAACAGCCAGGAGGCTGAACTAAGTTGGGTGGTTTTCAGGAGTCTTTAAAGCCCCGTTCTCCCCTTCCATCTAGTTGGGTTTGAAATGCCCAATTGCTGGGGTGACAAAGTTCATGACGGTTTTTCCTCTGCCCACTAGGAAAGACGCTTCATAGCATACCTACTTCAGAGGTGCAGCGAAAAACAGAGAGGGAGAAAAATCAATGGGTCCTCACCGCAGTAAGTGGGCGGCAGTGTCCCTGTCCTCAGGGATGGAAGCCTCCCAGCGCACAGAACCTACGCAGTCCTCAGGCTTCTGCTCACCCACACCCCAGCACTTGCTCACAATTTCGCAAAATGAGCCACAACAGTAAGGTTATCAAAGGAGCACTTTAAAAAAGTCAGAGGACCACCTAAAAATTACAAATCAGATGTGCGTCGGAAGAACCCACCGTACCACGCATCCTTCCTTTTGGGCATGACACCATTCTCAAGACACACCTAACTCTGTGCCTGGAAAACATTGCACTATTCAAAGAATTCAACTGCTATGGTTTCAAAGGGCTTTATGGACTATCTTGCAAGAGTCTGAGGACGTGCACTAAAAGCTGATTGCTGACAAGGGCCTTTTTAAAATGCTAAAGAGAAAAAAAAAATCTGTGAGGGCGCCTGGGTGGCTCGTCTGGGTGGCTCAGTCCTTAAGCGTCTGCCTTCGGCTCAGGTCATGATCCCAGGGTCCTGGGATTGAGTCCCACGTCGGGCTCCTTGCTCTGCGGGAAGCCTGCTTCTCCCTCTCCCACTCCCCCTACTTGTGTTTCTGCTCTCGCTATGTCTCTCTCTGTCAAATAAATAAATAAAATCTTTAAAAAAAAAAATCTGTGAAAAGAAATACTGTAATATGGCTTAAGACAGATTTGAAAGAAGAAATACTGTTTCTGATAATATAGCTAAAAAGAGAAAACTGATTGTGGAACAAGAGAAATTGAAACATCAACCATCTCTTGAGCTATTTTAATATCAAAATTTATGTTCTGGGTATTTCTGGAATATTTATCTCACACCTACTATGTCCAACCACTGGCACGATGGCTGGCCAAACAACCATGGTTCTGCCCACCTAGGACGTATAGTCCGGTGAGGAAAATGAATGGTGTTCAAATAATCACAGCCATGAATGTGGGATTACAAACTGAAACCAGGACTTTGCAGGCAAGTAGCTAGCTGTTTTAACTGTTAGTAACGAAGCCCCCTTATGAACCCCTGGGGTGAAGGACTGCTTCCCTGGCAAGGTGATACCGGAGCTGGAGGAAGAATGAGCTGATGGGTAGAGGGAATGAGATATTTCAGACACACAGCACAGGAGGCTCAAAGATAGAAGCATTGGTGGTATTAAGAATACCATGGCCAGTGTGGCTGTGCCTTAGAAGACAATGAACCTGAGCTAGAGAGGCTGGGTGGGGCTTCTGGATCACTTCAAGGATTTTGCTCTTTCTCCTCCGTGGATTTAGGGGTCTAGTGAGCAGTGTTAGCGGTAAGTGGTAGGTAGGGGATCTAGGTACACATGACACGATCTGACTGATATGTTGACTATGACTGAAACAGCAATACTGCCCCTCACACCCAGTGACCATGCATTAAATCCTCTCTCTCTTGCTGTCTCTAAACCACTCCTTAATCAAGCTATCGAGTTAATGTTAATGACTATATTTTCATTTCTACTGGTTCTTTTCCACATCTGCCTGGTCTGTTTTTCTTTGATGCTCGCTCTTTTCTTATGCCTTCCATTATGTCACCCATTTTTATTTTTGGTTTTCATCAAATTGTCCTTTCCTTGAAATTCTTGGGGTTTAATCCTGCTGTTATGTGTCCATTGACTCTCACTCATGGCTGTTTATTTTCTTCTGTGTTCTGTGGTTTTGGTTCATGAGCTCATCTCAGCAGGGCTTTACCTGTGGGACAGGTCAGGCCAGGTTCAAGGTATATCCTTTCTGAGTGGTTCTGTTTCTGCTCCTAGGAAACAGATCCCCGGCTAGGATCTCCGGGATACAGTCAGCAGTGAGCCAATGATTATGTAAACTCTTTTAGATAAGGAGTTATGAGACCCTGCGGATACTGAAAATATAAACCTTAAACTCCCATAAAACATGGCTGGGAAGCATGAGGAAAACTTCTGCCCATGCTCAGTACATTTTTCCTAGGCCAGCGGTCTCTAAAGTAGGTTAGAGGCATATGGGAAATTAAGGAAAATCACCAACTATGATTCAGGAAAACAGGTATTAGAATTTCTATTTATTTTAAGTTAAAAAATAAAGAAATCTATCCTTTCTAATTTTTGATGTACATTTTCATATAGTAGCACAGGCATGTAAGTTATTATTAAATGTACATATACTGGAGCATTATGCTCAAATATTTTTCATGGTAAGGATCCTGGGCCAGGGGAACCTGCCCCTAACTATATATAAGAGGGGGTGAGAAACAATCTATCCAAACACCACTTTTGAAATAGTCTACTTAGCTTATCTTTCACTAAGAGTGTGGCTCCAGTACTGGAAATGCCCTTCCCACCTCTTTCCAACTGGCTCACTCCTACCTGGCCTTCAAGTCTCAGCTCAAGCATTCCCGTAGGAAACTTTCCCCAAACCCTCAGTACAGACTAAGTTACCTTTATGACAAAACAGAATCCTTTCATGCGCTGTGATGATTAATCGTGTTCTGAGTCATATTAACTTTCAAGAATTTTAACCTACCAAATAAGGAAATTTCCAAGGTGGTTTAAAACTACAATAATATTTATTTAATGCCTACTCTGTGCCAAGCTCCCTATCTTACTTGATTTTCACAATACTGTGAGACACTACCATTATCCAAATTCTATCGATGAAAAATCAGGGGCTCACAAAGGCTAAACACCTGTGCAAGGTTTCTCAGAGAGCAGAGGGACAGTCAGGATCAGTTCTCCAGCTCCAAAACTACTGCTCAACTGATGTCTCCATTCATTCATTCATTCTATAAATATTTACTGCATGTACAACAGCACTGTGTGGTTCTTTTCTTAGTGAATTTTTTTTTCTTAGTGAATTCAACTGGAATCCTAATCTTTCCCAATATATGTTTTCCCACTATATTTATAAATTTAATTTATCCCATAGATAAATTTAAAGGAGCCAATGAAATAGACTTTCTTAAAATACATTCCTGATTTTCTTTGGATTTTACACGTATCTTAACATCTCAACTAAGTATATAAAAACTCTAAGAAGGCAATAAATTCCATTAACCTCTGCCCTATATTTAAACAACAGTAACAACAACAACAAACAAACAAAACTTGAAAAAAACAAAAGCATAATCCAAAAGGATCTGGCCTCATAACACTTCAAAACCTATTTGACAATCTCTGACCAACTCCATTCTTTTTTGACTGGTTGAAATACTTTAAAGCCACATTTTATGTACTTTTGATCCAATTACCTAATTATATGTTGAATAACAATGTGACTCAATGACAGATTACAGGTAACACCAGAAGTTTATGAGGCATTTCCCTGATGATCCAATAAAAACAAAATAAAACAAACAAATAAAACCAATTCTAAAAGCAATTATAAACTAACTTCTTATCTCTAAGACAAAAGTTAAGACCACAAAAGTTATGAACACATTTGAATAAAACAGTGTATTACAAAGCAAACCAAAACTGATTTAGGAATTCAAATAATGGGGGTGGGGGGGTACAACACTCATTTAAATACAAATCATAGGATATGCTTATGGAAAGGTGATCTTATTATTTAAGGAAGAAATAGTAATCAGAACTGTGGCTGTAAGATGTTGGCTGGAGACAGCCTCAGGAGACTGGTTTTTAACGAAAGATTTACAATTAGCATAGCCTCTGCATGTTGATGAATTGATGTTTTTAAAGTGTTTAAAGCGCTTGAAAACAATCTGCTCTCTCAAGTCCTTTCAATGTCCCTCCCACCGCCTAGTTTACCCCTCTGATTTATTTAGCATTCTCCTTCTTCACGTACTGTACACTGCGGGTTTCATGTGGTATAGTCAGATCAATTAGGGATTCCTAGGCCTACACGTTCTTGCGACACAGCAGTTAAGACATAGGGTACCCGGCAAATATCTTTTTTTGGTTTGTGTGTTTACATGAAGACCCCTAATACCATTTTATATTTGTCAAATTGTCAGTATACTGCATTGAATCTCCTGTTTAAATGCTACAGTTATTGTGTTACAGTGAATATTTTACGGGAATTTCAGACCGGTGGATGAGAGGAGCGCATGGTGCATGGGACTGAGCAGGAAGAGCCTAGAGAGTGGGCAGAGACCACTTCAAGATGCAGGAATGAGTCCTTGGAGAAATGACACAAACAATGGAAAGTGGCCCTTGTGGAGACAGTTCCGAGGTCTCAAGTTAAAAACACATCTAGGCAGCAAATAATAAGGAAAGGGGGAAACTGGCCCTTGACCTCCTGGCTGCAACAACAACAAAAAATGCTGTCAATACAACTATTCACCTAAAACACACTGGTGGGTTAACAGTAGCCCAGCAGGACGACACCAAGGAGGACGGAATACAGTAACAAGAGGAGAAAGTAGGCCTCTGTGTACATGGCTGTTAATCATTCACAGGACGTCCAAGTAAGACCCTGGTCTTGAGTCCACGGAAAGAACTTATCTATTCTAGCCCTTCTCCTAAATCTAACACCGAGAGAAATGCTCCTGTATCTTGGAACTACGTTACAGATGTTTATTCAGGGACTCACACTCAACAATGAACATGGACCCCTTCCTGGAATTTTTCACATTAGAGCAGGCATTTCCTGATAAACTCCCAGGTATCCCCAGGAAGTAGGAACAGAATGACTGCACGGAAAGCTACTCTACACTTAGGCAGAAACATGAAATCTCTGCTCGGTCGTCTGCCAATGGAAGCCGTGGTTCAGACTGTCAGTTGCTACCCAAGATCCATTCTTCCCTCTTCCTTATTAATGGAACGTCAGTTTTGTTGGGGGGGGGTGGTTGGCCAAGGTTATAGAAGCAAACAACAATAAGAACAAACCATCACAACACCCCTGCCCCCAACACTTTCCAAAATGCCTTGCCATGAGACACAGATATGGCCACTAAGATGTCAGTAGAAGTTGCGGATGGGAAAGATCCAAAAAGGTGCCCAAAAGTGAATGGTCAGTTTCCGCTGACTCTCCCTCATCTTTTTGCTCATCTCTCTACCTGCTCCCACTCTCTTCTTGCCTGAAACGCAACTGTGATCTCTGAGCTCAGCTGCCGTCTTACGATCATGAGAGGCCAAAAGAATCAAAGAGATCCAACCCCTGATAATCTTGAGCCACTGAACCCAAACCCACAGTTATCTACCACTAGTGGTGCTTCAGAAATAATATGCTTGAGAAAGATAAACCCCACTTTTAGTTCAGCCCTTTTATTTGGGCTGATATCTGCAGTAGAACAGAAACCCTTACTGATCTCAACCTCTTGCTTCTACTGATCATAAAGTCCTATTTTTGGCTCATAGAACAGAGTCCTGGGTAGACTATTTTAAAGGAGAAAGAGAAGAGAAGAAAAAAAAAAACCCAACTCTGCTATTCTACCTTTAATTTATTACTCCAGTACTGAGTAGAAAAGGAAGGAAAGAAGGGAGGAGAAACAACCAAGTGACCCCGATATTCTATTTTTAACTTACGACTTTAGAGAAGTCCATACCATAAAGAATAGCCTATGAAAAATGAAAAAGCAATTAGGCTCACACATATATTGCACAATCTATAAAAAGCAAGAAAAGGACCAATATATGAAAAACTTGTCCGCCTAACACAGCAGGTGCCAAGAACACATATTATGGAACATGGAAGAAATCAAGCATACACCTAATGAGATGAAACTAAACAAAGAAAAATGTAAGCTGATTATCCAGAAAAATATCCTACTAAATTGGGTCTATTAAACAAATCATAGACACTATCCCTGTGGAAATGGAAAGTGTTTCATTAAACTTATTTTACAAAGGATTGTCCAAATCACTGCAGAATGAGCCACAGGGAATAATTTAGCATCGGCTGGTGGAAGAAAATACAGTTCTACTTAAACAGGTCCTTTTAATCACAAATTTTATGATCTTTTAATAGCTTTCTATTAAGAGCAATTAAAGGAAGATAGTAAAGGTTTACACTAATACTCTAGCAAGTTAAAATGACTATATACATCTTCAAGCAGTGTATATCTTCAAGATCTTAGCTAAGTTTGAGGGAGAAACACCACTTATTTTTTCTAAAAAGAAGAGGAAGAAGAAGCTTGAAAGATATTTCTCTGGTGTCCAAAATAACACTTTTGCATTCATTTCTTCTCCCTGCCCATGGCTTGTCCCTGATACACAGGCTGCTGAGGAGCCAGACATCAGTGGGGTAGGTAGAGATGCAAGAGGAGAAACCCAATGGTAGGGAGGGGGACACAAATACAGTAGAGGGACCAATGGAGACAACCTAGATACCTTCTTAGTCCTATGCACTAAGCGCACTAGTCAACCGGACCGACCCTCCCAGGCTGTGGTCTACCCCACAACCCTCACCCCTGGCCTGTCCCAAAGGTTTCCTTGAAAAGGAGCCAGGGAGGTACCTGGGAGCAGCTGACAGGCAAGCTCCCAGTTTTTTCTGTAAAAAAAAAAAAAAAAATCTTTTGGATGTGTTTCCACAACGTTCAGCTAGGGGTGATCAACTGGGGGGGCAGCCAATGATCAAGGGAAAACTACACCCATTATTTCACAGTTACTACTGAGAAGTGAAAGCGAGGTAGTTTCAGTTTACAAGGACTGTATGCACTTCTAAACATGTAATCTACCTAAATTGCTTAAAATTCATACTAGGCAAGTTTCTTGGGTTCTCTGTACTTCAAGAGGATCAATGATAGTCTCTGTCACAAACCTTGTAGTCATGATGAAATAAGACTCATGCCCATAAAGAAACTGCTGCAGTACCTGATATACCATAAGGACCTAATAAATATTAGTATTTATTATTATTTTCCTTAGTAGTAGTAGGAGTAGGAGCATAAGAGAAACAAAAACAATTGGTGATGTAATGATTTATAAGAAATATATATTCTGACTGTGATATAATGATTTATAAGAAGTATAGATTTAATATATACATAATGTATATATATATATATATATATATATATATTCATCTCATACTCCTACTTTAGATGACTATATATTTCTTAGATATATTTGGTTTTTATCCACAGTTCCTGAAAATGCTTCAGAGCCATAAAGTTGAAATGGGTGTCTTGTTATTAATGAAGGTGAATTTTGGACCCACCCAAGGTCGGCGGCTAGTTGCCAGGAAGACCAACCACACGATCCGAGGGTTGGGACTTTCAGTCCCATCCTTCAATCTCCTGGAAGGGAAGAGAGGCTGGAGATTAAATGAGCCAATGGCCAATGACTTAGTCAATTATGACTATGTAATGAAGCCCCATAAAACCCAAGAGGACAGCTTTACAGTCCTTTTGGGAGTACCAAAAGGAGTACCAGAACACTTCCATGTGCTGCTGAGCTGGGCCCCAAGCTGAAGAGGACAGAAGCTTCTTTGTTTGAGATCTCGCCCTACATATCTCTTCATCTGACTGTTGATGGGTAGCCCTTATCATATCCTCTAAGCAGCTAGGAAATGTAAGTAAGTGTTTCCCTGAGTTCTCTGAGCCACTGTAGCAAATTAAGTGAACCTAAGGAGGAGGTCCTTGGAACCTCCAATCTGTAGCCAGCCACTGAGTACAGGTAAGAGCTTTAACTGATGTCTGAAGTACAGGGTGGGGAGTAGTCTTGTAGGACAGAATCTGTGGGATCTGATGGCATCCCTCGGGAGGTAGTGTCAGAACTGAGTTGGATTGCAGGACACCTGCTGATACCTGAGAATTGCTTAGTGTGTGTGCAGTGAGAATCCCCTCCCCCCTGTTGGAATTGGACCTGGGAAATCTAAAAGACTTACAGAAGCCGAATAATTGAAATCACTGATTTAAAGAAAGGAAACATTTTCTAACACAGTTTTACTTGTGTTATTATTTTAAAAAGCTTGTGCTTTGTATGTAATCCAACTATGTTGTAACTTCCTGGCCTCTTAATGCATGCACACACACAGGCCAAGTATTTGTTCTAAGGACTTTCTATGATTTCTATGCAGAACTCATTTAGTCAGATCTTCAAAGCATTATCTCTATGGGCCAGTAAGCTCACGCACGACCTCGCGCTGCTATACAGAGCCCTTTCTTGCAATGGAGTCGCCCCTCTACGTGTGGGACCTCTAATCCATTGACCTGGACTTTTTCACTTCCATCAGCCCCCTCTGACTTTTCTGCCCTCCTTGTCCAGCTTAAGATTCCATGATCTACCATCATGATCAGTTCCCTAAAACACCTCCAACCCCATGACTCCCCCTCCTTCTGTTGTACTCAGGACACCACAGTTCTGGTTGAATCCTAGCATCTCTTACCCATGCCTCAACCCAGTTGCTGAACACTGCAAGAAAACCACACAATACCAACAAGTTGTTTTCACTTTAAATTTAAGCTCTTACCCGTAGAATATGGTCTTGCTACCTTTCTCTAGAACAGTGGTTCCCAAATTTCAGCCAGCAGTAGACACCTCAAAGGCTTGTTAAAACAAAGATTGCTGGGTCCCACCTCTAGACTCTCTGATCCAGTAGGTTTAGGGGTGAGCATTCAGAATTCACATTTCAAAAAAGCTTCCCCATTCCCAGGTGATGCTGAAGCTGCCGACCGGAAGCAGGACTTTGAGAACCACTGCTCTGGAGGAACCACCTTTACCCATTTCACATGTTCTCTTCTCTTTGAATCTCCCTGAGCCTTTCCTCTACCCTCCCTCTCAGCTGATAACCGTTCTTCATGCAGGCTTTGATGGGAATTCAGAAGCCACCAGAGTTGATGTCCTTTATCTTCACCCTACCTACTCTATCTACATTTCTCTTCCATCAAACTCTCTTTCTTCCTTGTGTTAATGGAAAAGGTGCCCCTTCTGAAATCAGAGGTCATTTCCTCTAGTTATGCTCTGGCTCTCAGCCCACTTCTTGATTTTCTCAAGCATTTGCTTCTTTAGTTACAGCCCTTCTCTGCTGTTATTTGGGATCTAATTCCTTCCTTCCTTCCTTCCTTCCTTCCTTCCTTCCTTCCTTCCTTCCATCCATCCATCCACCCATCTATCCATCCTTCTATCATCTCTGCTGAATCATTCCTATCTGAATGTAAAACATACTCTAGTATCTCATTTTAAAACAACAGGACAAAAACAAACCATAAAACCCCCCTCAGAGGATATAGCTTATTTCTCTGCTTCTTTTCATGGCCAAAGTTCTCAAGAACGTTCTGCAGATGTTGCTTCCCCTTCTTATCTCGGTCCATCCACTACTTCACCCTCTACAAACTGGCGTTGGCTTCCACCACTCTCCATTTGTCAAGATCACAGATCTCTACCCCGTTGCTAAATTCAACGGCCACCTTTGTCCCAACCCCACTCAACTTCTGGGCAGCCAGCACTCCACCAACCACTCACCCACTTTTCTTGTTTGGGCAACTCCTCCGGTGTTTCTCCTATTTTATTTTTATCCTCTTTTGTTGCTTCTTCCTTTTCTACCTGACCTCAAAATGTTGGGATTTTTCAGAGCTTAGCCAGTAGCCTCTGCTTTCCCCACACTCTCCCCCTAACCAAGCAGTCCCAACTGCCACGGATATTAAGACCCTTATGGAGATGAGGTGCAAATTCACTTCTCCAGGCTGGCCCTCTCTCCTGGAACTAAATACCTACTTAACATCTCTGCTTGAATTTCTTAACAGACATCCTCGATTCAAAAGGTCCAAAGCAGAACTTGGTATTTCCTTACCAAAAAAGAAAAAAAAAAAAAGAACACCCCCACCCCCAACTGCCATCCCCCCCTTCCTCACCTCAGCATTTGGATGGAGCACCATCCACCCAGCTGCCAAAGCTGAAAGCTTCCTTTCCCTTGGCTCCACATCCAGCCTTTCATTAGCATCATCTGGAGCTCCTCTGCCACTCACTCATAAAGCTACAGCCACCGGGGTCACCAGAGCCACAAATGTGTCTTTGCCCCTTCCGCCCACAGCCCCTGCCCGGGCTGGTCCCTCGGCCCTGTGCGCATGCTCAACAAGATTAACGAGCCTCAGTCTTTTTTTAAACAGATTTATTTATTTATTGCGCGGGGGGGGGGGCAGAGGGAGACAGAGAGTCTCAAGCACTCTGCACTGAACACGGAGCCCAAAGTGGGGCTCGATCCCACCACTCTGAAATCATGAGTGAACACTTAACTGACTGTACCACCCAGGCGCCCCAAAGCTCCTCAGTCTGAAGTGTCCCTGGAGGTGTGCTCCCGGACCACCCAAACCCAAGCACTCCCTCTCTGATAACTTTCTTCTGGCTCCCTTAAGGTGTTTCCTGTATAGCACTTGCAATTATTTCATTTAAATGTTTACTTGGCTTTCGACCACTCCACTCCAGCTCCAAAGGGGTCTGTCTCATTCATTCACCTTTTACCTCTACATCCAGGACCCGGCTTTGGATGCATGAGGCCCAATAGGAGTCAGCAAAGGTAAATACTGAGAAGGCAAAGTTTGGCTTACTATAAAGAGAAACTTTGTCACAGGAGCCGGCCAGGAATGTTGTGCTTGCTGGAGGTAACCAGTACCTCTGCGGGAAGTATATTACCAAAAGCAGCTGGAGGTCCACTTGCTACAGAATGTTGCAACGAGGATTTATCAATAGGTAGGAAATTAAATAAGGCATTTGCTGAGAAAAAACAGCAATATCCAGTATTTGCGTAAGGTTTAATGGCTTGCCAAGTGGCTCCACATATCCTAGGTCACTTTAATCCTCACTACCACCTTTGAGGTCGACAGATCAAAAGTATTTTGTGGATGAGAAAGCTGACATGTTAAATGGCTTGCTTCCCTTCTCAGCAACACCAAGCCCAGATCCTCCAAGGTGGACAGTCGGCCCCTGGGGGTGGATGAGCCGAGGATCCAGGTCTTGCACTAACTCCTGGCTGTGCTCTCTTTTAAGGGGTCTTGTGGTTCGGTTCTTTCTTCCACAACTGTCTGATCCTTCAAGGGTCAGCTGCTCCCCCTTCAACCTCCGGCTAGAGGTGGGCCCAGGACAGCCACAGTGCGGCTTAATGTATAAGCAAGATTCAACCAAGGAGGATGACAGAGGGAAATAAACAAAGAACGTCCTGAGACTGGATGAGGTGCCTTACAAACTACCAACAAGATAAGCGACTGCTCATCTGTGAAAAATAAGCCAAACAGACCAGTGATGCTGCCATTTGGTGTTTCAGATTTACCCTGCTACTCAAATGAGACCCTTCTGACCCCTTTATTACAGCTCATTATAAGCTGAACATTGATAGGGATAAAAAGGGAAATGGGAAACAGTCTTGTTCAGTACACGTTTTAATGGGAAAGGGTAGGTTGAAAATGAACAAGCTTAATTTGTCTTTAATTTTTTAATCTATCATGACAAGTGCAAAAAACTATAGTTGTAATTCCAAATATCTTCTAATTTTCTTTTTAACACAGCCCACCACGTCCTCATTTTTGGAGAAGGAAAACAGCTACTTGCTACAGCAATCTTGAGCACAATTTTGCAACCAGAAAATAACTGAGCCAGACAGCAAATAGGAATCTTTTAAAACATGCCCCTAAATAACAAATAATGTGGTGAGAAGCAGCTTCCCAACTGTGCTAACTTTTCTGGTTTTGTCTCACTGATATTTTCTTACGAGGGTTTTTGGGTCAGAGTAAACTCCTGAGGACTGATCTGACATTCCCTCTGAAACTAATTACATTAAACAGCAGGTGCCCACTTCAAGTCTGAGCAGGAGAATGCAAGACGTTCAGAGAATTCAGTGCACTTGGGGTTAATGCTCTCATTTTTTAGGAGCCTCTTTAAGCTTAGATATCCCCAACTCCACTAACTGTGTCATTTGTGGAGAGATAAAAGAAGGATCAATCTGATACACTGAAATAAAAAATGATAAAATTCAATTGTGGGGGGTGTGCAGTAGCTGCTCTTAAAATACAGTCTGATATGTTTAAGAGCTTAAAAACAAATTGGCTGATTATATTTTCAGGGAAAAAAACTACCTTTCAAGTTAAGTCTCTCCACAGATTGCTGTGATGATCACACAGACCATCAGTGGGGAAGGGCGACAGAGAAGGGTGATGGACCTGCACCTGTATTTAAAGTCTCCACGAGTAAACCCAGTTTTGGTAGAATAGGCATTTCTTCACTAATTAATGCAAACAGGGATTACTCTGGAAAAAAACAGTGATGCTGATTGCTATCCCAAACCAATGGATCTCAATGATTTTTCAGTGGCCTTCTGTTACTAATATGATGAATGACTATCACAATTAATATGAATATTTGGCAAACCCAAAAGTACCCCTTTCAAATATATCAACTTCACTAAAAATAAAAGCAGAAGCAATATAAAAATAGTTGTCACATAATTGCTCATTACTCTGCTGGCTTGCATTTGAAGAATCTTGATGAAATCTGAGTAGCCAGTCATGCTAACGCCATAAGCTAATTCCTGGTCTTGGCCTGAAAGTCTGCCCTGACTGGTGACTTAAATCGATTTGACTGAGATAAACAGAATCTAAAGAAAATCATTTGTATTTTATGTATATGGTATATGGTAGAGCCAAACATTCAACAATGCTTAAAAAATCACAGGTTCTAGTTGCCCTAAGGGAGTCAAAGGAGAAGACTATAAGAAGGCTTTTAGTTATGCAAAAGTCAACAGAATAGGCAAAATTTAAATGCTATTCTATTTAAGGAGCATCTGGGTGGCTCATTTGGTTAAGCAACCAACTCTTGATTTCGGATCAGGTCATGATCTCAGGGATGAGACTGAGCCCCTGGTCAAGCTCCTTACTGGGCATGGAGCCTGCTTAGGATTCTCTCTCTCTCTCTCTCTCTCCCTCTCTCCCCACCCTCCACTCTCTCTCTCTCTCCCCCTGAAATAAATAAATAAATAAATAAATAAATAAATAAATAAATAAATAAATAAATGCTATTTCATTTAAAAGGAAAAAAGGGAAGGGAAGTGAAAGCATGATCAAAACATAACCTAACTTGTTGCACTTCCACACAATAATGCCAGCAACGTTCGCCTGAGCTCCTCATTAAGAACGGATATGAATTTCATTTACTTCTGTCTTTGGGACTCTTTTAAGGATTGAGAAGAAAATATTACTTATTGAAAATATAACCTTCCTTTAGTCTGATTTCCTCAATTTCTAAGTGAAGCTGACAGTCAAGTTTTAGAAGTAAATAATCAAAATTCTTTTTGAGGAAGCAGATCAGTAACTGGTGATATCCTGTATTATCATCATCACCACTACTATTATTACTTTGAAATAGCTTTAAAAAAAAGTTAATAGTTTTCCAAATTGACACATCTAATGAATAGGCAAACACTTAATGTATTACTCATTGTGGATAATATAGGAAAATGTCCTGAGGAGAGACTGATTCTTTATTAATCTTACTTTTAAATTTAATACCAGCTTTTTTCTATTAAGATGCTTTGTTGAAAGCCAACTAACTTCTCTGAACCACCCACAAAAGAAACCAAAATGATCTCCTTTTAGTATCTGTGTAGTACTGTACATATTTCTTCCAAACACACATATTACATTGTAGTTATCTCTTTAGATATCTGAATGGCCAAATCAAACTTCTCAAAGTCAAGGATTATGTGCTAATAATTTGCTCTGTGCCAGGCAGCTCCCACAGTAGGTGCTCAATAAATACCTACCAAATACTAGGCACTTATTCCCAGTTGTTGACAGGTGTGCTACATATTCTGATTAACTACAAAATTCATGCCATGAGCAATGCTTCTGTTATCAGTTCTATTTTAGATGACCCTAGGGCTTCTTTTTTTTCAGAAGCACAAATAATTAGGTTGTCTATAATTCTAAAGATTTGTCATACATAAACCAGTTTAACTCGCAGAACACTACATTTGGCATGCTATACTGAAGATGATCAAACATGAGCTAAGACAACTGCTCAAAAGGAAGGGGACAGCAATCTTCATCGGGTGGGGGGCGTGGGGGGAAGGAGTAGGGGGTATGACACAAGGGCTCCTTCAGATCAATCCCACCACATGTAGGAAGCTACCGGAGTCCTTGAAACACAGGAGGGGCTCACCAATTTTAAGTTTCCCTTCCCTTTCCTGCTCAAACCACTAGTCTGGGACTGGGGGTGGGTGGGGAATCAGGAAGGAAATAAACATGGAAGAGGTCTCTACTATCTACTAGCCATTCTTCCCTGGAAAACACACATGTGTGCCACAGGAAATGACCAGACACAAATAAAAGCTCAACTATTTTCTTCCTGTCTTTCCTTTTCCCCACTTCCTACCTTCTGTCTCTTTTCCCCAACTGTCCCTGGAGTGCAAGTTCCAAAAGCTACATTTCAAGATGCAGCTACACCTTCCATCTCCACTGTGAAGATAAGTCACTTTCTGAACTTGAAGCAGACCACTGAGCATACAGAGTAATGAAAGAGAAAAGGGAGGCATCACCAACAGTTACCACGCATTAAATTTTTCAAATTTATAATAAAAGTGGCTCAAGTTGTGTAGGAAAAAAACAGATTTTGTGGGCATGAAGGAAATCTAGGGGGGTGAGAAAAATGTCCTAAGAAATGGACTGTGCTAGTGGTCACACAACTCTGTGAGTTTACTAAAAAATGACTGTCCACGTAGAATGTATTTCATAGTGTGCAGTTGACACCTCACTCAGTAAAGTCATTAAAAAGTGCATGTTTTCTGTCTTTTCACTTTCCTGCAGGTGACATTCAGGAGTGTGCCTGTCAGTTGATTTGTCTAAATAGATACTATATGCTAACAAAGTTATTCTTGGGTCAGCAAAAATATTGTTAAATATGGCTGATAGCTGGTGTCAGATGTTGCCGAGAGAATAGGGAGGCATCTGTCTCTCTAATGAAAGACTAATCAAACACACCACTTTTTGTATACATAATTGTATGTCAGGTAGAAAGAGTACTTACCTACTACAAACATACTAAAGTAGCCCACATTACAGGTTTTATCCAAATTAGGACAAGTCCAAAATGAGAAACTTGTAGCAGATTTCAAAAACCTACTGTCTAATAGAGTCTATCAATCCTAACCTTCATAATCTCTTTTTTTTAAAGATTTATTTATTTATTTATTTTAGAGTGAGTGTGTGCAGGAGGGAGGGGCAAAGGGAGATGGAGAGAGAGAAACTCAAGCAGACTGGGTGCTAAGCGTGGAGCTGGATGTGGGGCTCGATTTCATGATCCTGAGGTCACGACCTGAGCTGAAACCAAAAGTTCGAAGCTTAACTGAGCGTGCCGTCCAGGCGCCCCCCAACGTTCATAATCTTGTGTTCATTTTTTTCACACAATCGACACACTGCCATGCAAAATGAGTGCCGGGAGCTTGGTTCTGAAGCATTCTTCTCTCTCCCCTACACTGTCATCTGCACCTTCAGCTTCCTGATTACCTTCTGGCCTCGTGGACACCGCTCCCGCTTGTTGGGAGACAAGGCATGGGCACTGCCAACATCCAAGGTGCTGCCCTGAGTCTCCTCTCCCAGACTTGTCCCACTCGACTTCCTGGTCTGCAACTCTCCTTTTACTGTGATACATCTGATGCCAACTCATCTTCTCTCCCTACCTTGGAAACGCCATCTGATTTTTCATAGAAAAAGCACCGAATAGGTACTGCTTGCCTTGCACTGGACAGTGGAAGGGACGCGGAGTAGCTAAAATGTGCTGATGGCCAATCAGGGTACACCACCCACTCAACACACCAGCACTGCACAAACGCCTCTTTCCCCCCTGAACTCTCCCGCTCTCCAAGGTGGCTTTTCTCACACGAGAAAAAGAGAAAAGAAAGAAATGTGAAGAATATATGCTCTTTGTTACGGAAGCAAATAAATAAAATACACCTCCCCAAATCTTTATGGCCAAGGTAGGGGAGAGGTTGGAGGAGACGGAGCTCACATTCACTCAAGACTCTCCTGGGACCAAGTGAGGTGAACTTCCCCTCTCCCTGCAAACAAAACCAACTTGCCCCTTTCCCCACAAACAGCCTATAAGAAAAGGTTTCCATGATAAAGGATAACAGTTATGGGAATGCTTTCAGGGCTGTCATTTGTAATAACAGTTTACTTATGAGAAAGAACCCAGCAAAGTAAATCTGCAAAGTTCTGCTTTAATGGGCGAGCAGCTTCATTATAAATTTTTCTTGCGGGTATTTTACTTATATTTAAAATTATAAATTGCAAAAAAAAATTAAGTTATTTAGCTCAACCTCACTCATCTGTGTATCCCTGAATAACAAATACGTGTTTTATTATGTAAACATATTTGCTATTTGTTCAAGTTGTTTTTGACAAGTGGTTTCAGTATTTATTTAATAAGTCCGGAAGGGGGGAAAAAGCCACCCTGGGTAGGTTAGCCCCTATCCTTAGTTTTTGAGATGTAAAGTCATTGTTGGATGCAGCTTCAAGGAAAATATTTAGAAATTCAACATCTGTAACTACCTATTATAGAAAGACATTTCAAAACCAAATGTGATTGCTGACAAAGGCTCTGGGAGGACTATTGTAGAAAGAGAGATAAGTGTTAAGAAGAAGGGGACAGTCAGCGCAACTTATGTGTACATTTGTGTTTAAGGTCAGCAGGCCCGGCCGTGGATGTGACGTGATCTATCTGAAGATCACCCCATTCTACCCCAAAGGCAGAAGGAAAGATTTTATTCAGTTTTCTTTAGATACAACATGCTTAAAATTAGTATTCTCTGATTATTCCCCAATTTGTTATTCACTGGAGACATCTGCATAAGTGATGACCACAAATGTTCCTCCTCTAAAAACACCAGCACACATCTGATTACATTAATTCAAGTTTCCATTTAAGTGGATATTCATGGTTTTTCAAATACGATTTTTTTTTTCCTCCTTAGGCTTTTAGGGAGGGCTAGTCAGTCCATCTTGGCTTCCATCCTGGTCCCCAAATCTACACCCCTTTTCACAATGCAGTGGGCATGCAGGGTTGCAGGCTGCTCCTTAACTATGGAAGCAAATCAATAGCAGCTGAATGCCATCTGCTTCGGACCGCAGAACAGAACCAAAGCGTAAGCCATGCATCTTCCCTTATTGAAAGGTTATTTTATGCAAGTAAACAATTCATCGTCTTCTTGCACGCTTGATGCTCATTTACCACTTTGATCAATAAAATATGCAAAACAACAAAAAAATTGAATCCTAAGAGTAGTTCTGATGCCAGCGTGATAGTTAATCAATACCCGGCCTCTGTTCACTAGGGCAAGCGGCGGGGGGACTCCTATTGTAACCTGTGAAATCCACGGCGGTAGACGTGGCTCTTCCCGAAAAGGCAGTTTTTGGAAGGGAGATACGTTACATTTACCCTATAGATTAAACAGGAGAACACGGTCTCGTGGAATTAAATCAAAACACTAACATCAACAGGCTTGAATGTTACTGATTCAAAGCCAGGCCTTCTCAAAGCTCAAGAAAAAGTAATGTGGGTTTATATGCCTTTTAGAATCTCAGAGACAAATATTGGACGAGATCACTGACACGGACCTTTGGACAGCAACCCTTTCCGCTCCTTCTTAAGGTCTGTCTTATTAAGTCTTGGTTTTCAATGTATTCATGTTTCCGGGGAGCTCAGTTTTTCTTCTAAAAACAAACTGCTGTGGGAATTTCTTGCGCGCGGTATTTCTTTTAGTTATACCACAAGATGCCTTATTATATTAAACCTCTTGACAATTGATTCAGGCAGAATATTTTTCTTCCAACAAAGAAAACTATATCATCTCACAGATGCTACCGTATAAAAGCCCTCCATTCAAGACTGTTTGCTAGCAAAATACAAAGCACTAAAACAAAACAAAAAACTGGATTTTTTTTTTCCATTTTCACCAGATCTCTCCAGCTGAATTGTGAATTTCAGCATGGCACGGGAAGAAGAAAAAAAATGAAGATAAATTAGACAGCTTTCCAGAAAGTCTAAAAAGGCAGCTTAAGAGACAGAAAAAGCACTGTTATGTGAATAAGAATTGCCCGAGAAGGTGGCTTTGTTTTTACCATGTTTTCGGATTTTCTGTATACTGTACCATGAAAGTGACAAGTTACCCATCGATCAACTACTCTTCAGTTGTCCAGATAACTACTGCCAACAGTTTAAAAACCTAACCCTTTTCTTACTCCTTGTGATCTACTGAACTCATCACACTTTACACATACCTCCCTCATCCCTGGACAGAATGTGTGCTCTCCAATAAACATATCGTGTCCTATTTTTCACATGTATACCAAAGTGCACTGTTAAAAATCTAAGTGAAATATAAGGAAAATGACTAATGCTGTTTAATAGGGAGAAGGAAAGGAAATAAATAAATATTAAAAGTCTTAAGGGCCTATCTTTAGCATGAAGAAAAGAACAAAGAAAAATCCCACCAAATTTCTGTCAGTACATGTTTGTAGTCAAGCCACATCCAAGACTATTTCACAAAGACTTTTCTTTACAAAGTATTTAGGTGAGGCTAACATGTCTCCAAATTTCTCCATTATGAAACAAGCTGAGTTACATAGCACTGATTGTGAGAAGTAATTTTCCTTGTCATATCCCTAGTTTCATTCCATGGAACTCTCTATTTCCAGCCATTACTTTAAAATCATCATTCTAGAACTGTATCTAATACATCCACTCATTTTCAAAACACCACATATACAGAACAATTTAAATACTTATTTAAGTCAGATCACAGTGATGCAATTAATAACAACAACATCACTCTAGAAGTGTAGTAGCTTTGAGTCAATGACCCAACCAGCGGCAAGGGTGTAATTTAAAGGCAGAAATTTCCAGTGCATGCACCGTTAGCCACAGTGAACCTGTTACTGCTCTAAAGGGAATTGTTTGCCTCTTATTAGATTTTCTACAGCACAGCCATAAGTGATAAATGTACTGTTGTACTCACTGTCAAGTTAATCAATGCTGCCAAAGTTCTGTTGACCTAACAGTAATCCATAAAGTGAGCAGCATTTTCTCTATGCCTATGACATCTCAGTCCACGGAAGGGCTACGAATCCAAAAGTAGCAGCCCATGATAAGGATTTGGGGATGGGGAGATGGGAGCCAGAAAGGGTTGATAGGACAGACTGGGTGATTTTCAAAATTAGCAGGCATCATGGGTCCTCTGTCCTGATAACAAAGCACACACACAAAAATTCAACTGTGATGTTTAAAATCCTAATAAACGAACAACTCTCCCAATGAAAGATGATTTCTTCAACAGCACTCCCCCCGCCCCTCGACCTCAAAGCAAAAGGAATCAACAAATAATAAAAACACCCAAACCTTCAAGAACCTCACATCAAAATAGCCATGTCCAGTGCATGGGCTGTGCCCGTCTACAGTTCAGTGCACGGATCAAATGCAGGGCCGGGCGCCAGTAATAAGGATGGTAATGTGGCCGAGAAAAAAAGGGCCCCAAATTTTGCTTCACTGAAAATCAGAGCATGTGAGAGACACAACCATTAGAAATGAGGAAAGAAACAACAGGAGAGGCAAAGCTGCCTTGCAAACAGACCAGTGCCATGCTTTCACAAGCAATTATAGACATATGAAATATGAATTGCAATTGATTTTTCTTCCTGGGGTCACTCCGCTCCGTGTTTTATGCACTCTAGGCATTTATTTGGGCAGCAAACTGACAAGTTTTGTAGAATGACCTGAGCAGTGTCATCTTTGCTTAGTCTCGAGTACTTCATTGTGGCTTCTCATCCTTGACACTTGTCCCTCCCAAAAACTTACTGGCAAGGGATTCCTTGATAAAGACGTGGAACAATGCAACTACCGTGGCAAAGGCCCGGCAGAAGCTAACCAGGCGATGCTCAGCCACCTTTTCTGTGCCAAAGAAAAATAAATAGCATCTATCTGGAAGAGTGACTGTCAGGCTCACACGTCTACAGCAAATTTTCCTACTCGGCTAGTGGTAATACGGCAGGATACGAAGCTCATGTGATCTGTCTTGTCGGTAAGAACAGCAATAGAAAGTTGTGGTTCTAAGAATAAATAAGTATCACGATTTCTTACACTTAACTAAGGCTTTTACAAACTTTAGTCATAAGAAGGTAAGATCTTCCATTTGTCTGTTTTTGCTAACTCCCAGCGATGACAAGATTTCCCTGTGTTTTGGTCTTCACAGAGCTTTAAATCGTGAATGTTACTAATCTTAAGACAAAGCATTAGAAAAATTTCTGTCTCTGGAAAACCCTCCTTATTTCTTATCAGTCCGTAAGTCTTAGACATCTTTCCCTGTCACTATATTACAGCATTTTTTTGCATTGCTATGGGGCATTTTGTATACCTTTCGAATGTATGGATATTCCAATAGGTTTTTAACCAATTCCCACCTTAACGGGCAATTTTTATAACTCTATTGCAGTGAAATACATGCCTGACATACAGCATAGCCCAATTATGCAAGAATAACTGTAGGATCAGTTCATAGAGAGGGAACTGCCAAACTGCTTTTCCAAAAGGTAGCTGTACCTGGCAGTCGCCTTAAAGAATACAGGAATGTTTATTCCTTACCAACGCTGAGTACAAATGCTTTGTTTTAATCTTGATGGTTCCATAAGTAAGTATCTCATTTTAATTTAGTACCCTGTGATTAATAATGAGGTATCTTTTTCTCGAGTTTCCTGAGCATTTACAATTTTTTAAATGAATGAATTCTGTCCATTTTCCTATTAGATTATCTTCCTCTTAGTGATTTGTAAAAGCTCTTTGCATACCACAGAAATTAGACTTTTGTCCTATGTACTGTGCCTACTTTTTTCAGTCATTTTGTCTTATCATTTGAATTTGTGGTGACTTCTTTGCTGTATACAATTTAAAATTTCCACACAGCCCAATTTTAAATGTTGCACATACCTAATAATACAGAAATACCACTATCAACTCAGAGAACATGATGCAATAAAATATTGCATGATGAAAGTGGGTACTACTTTTATTTCAGTATAAGATTATGTTCCAAACTATCAGAGAAGGACAAAAAAATAACAAAAGAAAGGGTTAGAATAGTATCAGGTATCATTAAAACAAACTATCCCTCTGGCAGGGTTGGACAGCAATCAGGGTGGACTGGGCTGAAGCTGGAAGATGCTGGGGGGAGCCCCGCTGGGGGGCAGACAGGCGTGGAAATCCGGGGGAGGCGGGAAGTAAGACCAGTACCCTAGGAGCTGTAACAGAAGGTAAGATGTGCTGGCATAGCGGTCAGCTAAGTACCCGGGGGTTTTAGAACATCACATCGGGATATGGAGAATCGAGAAAGGTCCCTTGAAAGAGGGGGTACTGCAAATGAACTTTCTGGGGTGCTCTGGTAAACAGACATGAGAAAAAGGGATGTGCCAGGTACAGGATGAAAAACAAGAGGGCCAAGATGAGGGGCAGGTAGTAAGCCAGTGTGGCTGGCACATTAGAGACAGGCAGAGTAAGGCTGGAATTCTGGACACCTGGCCCAGGAATAGCAAGTCTTGTCTGGCAGGTGGGTATCATGGCCAGAAATGAAGTTGAGTAGGAATATTCATCTCGGGGTGAACTCGAGTAGCCCAAGCTAATGAGGAAACTACCATGAGGATTTTGGAGAAAGGGACCAGAGCTGTGAACAATGACAATGGGTTGGCAATGAGGACCAAGGAAAGTACTTCTCTGACTCATCCCGAATAGCCTGCAGCACAGAGTCATGGGACGATTACTAGTGGGAAGAATGATTTTATAAAGGAACCTATGAATGGCCCAGAATGGCCCAGATGTTTCCATAACAGTACAAGAGAGGCTCTGGAGAGAAAAGTCTCCACCAAGGGAGTGACAAGGCAATGATGAGTAATATTGGAAAGAAGCCCAAGGAGCATCCCGGGTATGATGGTGCTGAATTCAGTTGTGGATCTAGAATAAATGGAATAGGAAAAAGGCCTCAGTAGAGCATAAGGCATCCAGGGTGAGTCTCCTACGGTGAATGGTTTGAAACAGTAACAGAGACAGACAATGAGAGTTCCAACAACATATCCTCTGCTCAGATGTCACTGCCCTACCTTCCTGCCCAGGTGGATGAGGGAGAAAAATCAATTTATTTATGTATCTGCTACATGAAAGGCACTCTGGGGCAGGACACAATGACAAGTCTTCTCGGATCACTATGAGAGCCGGGGAATACAGAAAACGGGATAAAAGCCACAATCCCCGCCGAAGAAGCAAACATCCTCTGTGGAAGAAGTAAAATTAAAGACAAAATGAGACACTGCCCATTCTGTAAACGAGGACAAGAGGAGAGAAGGCAAAGCTAGGGAATGATTTTGAAAGTATTAGACATTCTTTAGACTTTAAGGTTATTGCCACAACTAGAATTCACTCTGGATTCAGGGATGTGGAGGTGAAGCTCTTCGTCTAGCCCGAAAATAACCCACCACTTAGAGTCCAAAAGCAAGATGGGAGTTGGCCAAGCTCTGAATTGAGAAAGGCCTTTAAAAAAATTTTATTTTGGGAAACACAGGACTTTGTTTAATAAATTATAAGTAAGTCCTAAGGAAGAATATATATATATTTTGAAAGTTCTAAACACTGTAATGACACTATTTTACTTACTTAAAACACCTTGGCATGAATGGAACAGAGGATCTGCTAAAGAGGGAGCTGTATATCCCAAACAGCTTTCATCATACACCTCTCAAATGAAAAAGAGTTCAGCCCTCACCCTAAAATACATGTGTTTACTTAATCATACACCATATAAAGCTATCACTGCTTTAATTATGTGCTATGTAGGGGCACCTGGGAAGCTCAGTCAGTGAAGTGTCTGACTCTTGCTCTCAGCTCAAGTGTTGATCTCAGGGTCATGAGTCCAAGCCCTGCATTGGGCTCCAAGCTGGGCATGGAGCCTACTTAAAAAAAAAAAAAAAAAAAAAAAAAAAAATCATGTGCTATGTAAAACACACCCGAAAGGAAAATTGAAAGTAATATAAAGATGAAATAAGATTTAAAACAAATTTTATTATGCTTATCAATGACAGAAAGAATGTTTTTATTAAAAATTACAAATGATACTTTAACATGAGAACAATGTGTGCTTTCTAAAGGTGGAACACAGTGACTGTTCTCCACTGTGTTCGAGAATTTTGTTTATTTCATAAATATTTGGTGTCAAGAACTGCCTTTGTCAAAAAGAGTTATCTCACAAAGACAGGTAGATCCAACGGCTGCACTTACTAAGTCATAATACCAATTCTTCCAGTGCCATTCCTCCAATAACACAAAGACATTTTAATGAGGTTTGGCCACGAAATTCCCTTCTTTCCTGATGCTGCACAGTTGTTCTTGGAGAACAAAGGGAAAACGTTGCATTTAGAAAAATCTGGATCCAAGACCCACCAAAACTCTTCTTGTGAAAGGTTTCTAAACAGGCTAGAAAACTCTGTTTCCAAGTTTTAAGGGAAGTAGAGAGATTTTTAGGTTACACACATTAATCCTGGCAACCAAATCCCATAATGACAGAAACTTTGTCGAACATCCATTTTCAGAATATTTTCTCCCAGGTCTGTGTTCTTTCAAAAGCCACTGGCTTTTCTACTTGGGGTTCCCAGGGACAGCCAGGTTGCCCCCTTCCTGCTGTTCATGGTACATCTGGGCAAGCAACTTCTGGTTTTGTCTTCAGTCTGCAGTTCCTTTGCAAGGCATCCTTTCAAGTGACTCGCACCTTCAGAGAGGTTTCGTTCGGAGCAGGTCATGCAACCCATGGGGTTTTGTGGAAGCAAGTAATATAACCTCATCAGGCACCTCAGAGTGCAAGAGGCTATGGTGAACAAACAAGCCAGTGTGCCCGAGAGAGGCCCCTGGTGGTGGACTCCAAGCTGTCTGACATCTGGACTCGTGAAAGGGCCGGAAGCCGTATGAACAGCAATAGTAACAAAGCCCACTTCACTTCCCTGCCATATAAAAAAAATACACAGAATTTCAAGTTTCACGACCACACTTGGCCTTGGACACTTGCTGGGAGGAGGGCTGCACACACCGCTCCCTTGGGGATGAGATCCCCACACAGGTACTCTTCAAATGGTCTCCCCTGACCAGCAGGTTCTTTAAAAAGGTTCAAGCTGACTTACCTGATTTACTTGCTACTATTTGCTCTACTGACGAAAACAGAGGTGCTTTACACTATTTGCTCTACTGAGGAAAACAGAGGTGCTTAGTGCATGTTGTCGTATACAAAATGGTCCATATTTAGGCAGACTGACTTCAAATACCAGATGATGCTGTTGAGAGAGGATGGAGGTGAGGACAAGGAAGGAATACATGCAAAGCGCCATGTAGAGTATGTGGCCCAGAACAGGTCCTTCAAAGGTGTTTATGAATCAGTGAGTAAGTCAGGGAATGGATAAAAGATTTCCACTAGAACGTTCTAGTGACAACATCCTGCATCATCCTGAAGATGGTGCTTTGTGTCTATTAGCTCCCGTGGTCCTCCTGAACAACTCTAGGAGGTCTGCCTTTTTACCCCCTTTACAGAAAAGGTGACTAGTGTCCAAAGAGGTTAAGTTACAACCCTAGCTGAGACAGCAGTGAGGGGAGGTTCAGGACTCTGAACCCACATCCCCCTGATGCCAGGCCTTGCTCTTCCATTCCAGCCCTCTCCTGTTGGCCATCTGCTCCAATCTGCACTGGCCTCTAAATGCAAAGATCAGCTAAAGCCTGAGGGCCAAATCTGGCCTGCAGCATGCTTTTGTAAATAAAGTTTTATTAGAACACAGGCCCTCTCCTTTGTTAAGTACCCTTTATTAACATCTTAGGGCAGCTTTTGCACTACAATGACAAAGCTGGGTAGTTGTGACAAAGACTATATGGCCTGAATAACTTAAAATATTTACCAGCTGGTCTTTTAGAGAAAAATTAGGCTGACTCCTGCCTAGTGTAGAGACTCTGGTGTTTACGACTCTATTTCTTCCTGTCAGAGGGACAATATACATTTCTCTTTTAATGCATTCACTAAATTCAAGGGTCAATTTTGATTTAGAACATATCAAAAGTCTTTCTCACACAGCTTGAGATTTGGGAAAGCAAACGGTTTTCAATACTAAAAATAATAAGCAATATGATAACATTTCATCAATTTCCTTTTTTGATTGGCTAGAAGGAGTAACACTGTTACCATACCCAAAATTGCCAGAAACCATTACTAATGTTGGTTCCCAATACCTATTTTAAAGAATCTGGAACTAATTGCTCTCAATTAATCTCCTCCACTCTTTGATCGCTTATTTATCAGACTGGGGAAGATAGATTTAATAGTGCTTGCTTGAAACAGTTCCTTAATTGGAAACATCACAGCATTTAGCTCACTTTGTACTCCAGCAATTAAGAACAATTTGGAAAAGTGCTGTTGATTTTTTTTTTTACACTATTGTCTCCCTGATTAGTTTTCCAAAGATCCAGACAAAACAAATGACAATTCTAGCTAGCACTATTGGTCCAAATGAAAGCCCAACAGCCAGATTACTTACTATGAGAAATGTGGGCCACCCTCATCCATTTCATGCGTGTCTTCCGTTTATTTCCCTGTACCCTTGTCTCTTGTGTAGGTAAGTCGCAATACCTCTTAGAAAAGGCATCATTTTGCACCTACCTTTACACAATTATCTTTTCTCCAAATAAGCCAAATCAACAGAAGAAATTATTTTTCTTGATTAAGCACCCACATTTCTCTTGGGAGGAACCAAAACAAACAATTAATCTTTCCTTATTTGTTCTCAGAAGTCCCTGCCTCCTTACACGCAGGCTTTCCGGGTACCTGTGGCAGCCAGTCGGCAGCAATTAGGCCTGAGCAGAAAATGAATGGACTCCGGGCTGAGGGCCTAATCTGCTGAGAGTCTGTGGGAGAGGGCAAGGTTAGACCAGGAAAATTCCCTGTTGTCGGAACACTGTTCAAAATTACTACCTGACTTCAGCATAATTAACCAGGCTTGGGGATTTATATGAACTAAGTAATTGGAAAGAATTAGCAAGAGATATGGACATTAATCTTTACCAGTTACACAGTGTTTAATGAAATTAAGGGTCTCGTGCCTATTCTTCCCTTGCTTAGTTTGCACACTTTCTATTTCACCTGTAGAACAAGGAGAATACGCCATATGAAGATCTACAAAAACAAAACAAAGCAACAACAACAAAAAACCCCCCCAAACACTCTAGGTTGAAAATTAAAGACAATCCAAAAACTTAAGAGCAGGCTCTTAATTATAATGCATCCATAGGATAGAATATTACAGAGCCTTTATTAAAATAGTGTTTTAAAAGAACCTTTATCTGTTAGAGAGATACATACTGAAATATTTATAGATAAAAGACATCTGTGAGTTTTTTCAAAATAATATGGGAAGGTGGGGTATGTTTGGGAATATAGGCAAGATTGCCCCTGAGTTGATAATTATTAAAGACGGATGATGGGCATCTGGAATTTTATTATATTATTCCATTTTTTATAGGTTGAGAATTTCCGTAATAAAAAAGTTAAGATATTTTTAAAAACCTTGTCTTGGGGGAATACCTAACACAGTTATGGTAAACGCCTGAGATATGGTTTTATGTTTCTATTTTTTTCTCAATGTAGATTTGTGATACATTTTTAAATTAAAAGAAGAACTTATAAAGGATTAGAGGTAACATATCAAATATTGGATTAAAAATACACACAGAAAAAAGGCAAAGGAAGCACACCAAGATTTTGAGATGTTTAAATCAGGGTTTCTCAGCCATGCCACTATGAATATTCTGGACCAAATGACTATTTGTTGAGGGCTGTCCTGTGCATTGTAAGATTTCTCACAGCATCCCTCGCCTCTACCCACTAGATGCTATGAGCACCCCATCCTCAAATTCTGACAACCAAAAACGTCTGTACATATCATCTAATGTCCTCTGTGAGGAAAAATTGCCCCTGGTTCCTTAACAGTGGTCCAAGGAGAAGAACTACAAACAATTATTTTAATTTTTTAATTTATTTTTATTTCATTTATTTTTTTAATTATTTATTTTTAAAGATTTTATTAATTTGACAGAGAGAAAGAGAGAGCACGCACGAGAGAGCATAAGCAGGGGGAGCAGCAGAGGGAGAGGGAGCAGACTCCCTGCCGAGCAGGGAGCCTGATGCGGGACTCCATCCCAGGACCCTGGGATCATGACCTGAGCCAAAGGCAGATACTTAACCAACTGCACCACCCAGGTGGCCCTATTTTTATTTTTATTCTTTATGTTTTTCAAAGTTTTTGAATAGGCACACAGGTATAAATCAGAACAATAACAAAAATACTGACATAATAAAAATATATTCATCTGCAAGGAGAGAACTCTTGATGTCTGTGAAGAAACAGACAATTTATATCAGAAAATAAATTACTGTGGAACAGATAGGTAGTGATCTTTCTTTAAGGTGGAGTCCTCAAGCTAAAAGTGAACCTCACTAAAAAAGCCAGTTCTTTCAAAACTCAGGAGTCCACCACACACAAATCTGATAAAATACAAATCAGAAGAATCTCAAAAATAATGTCAGCCTTCCTAAAACCTTCTCCGAATGGAAAACTGTAGTACCGAAGAGGGATTCAAGCCCACTACAGCCATCTTAAAAGAACTAATACTCACAGAAATGGAATGCTAGCTCAGGGTGTTAAGTTTTTATCAGAAAAAAAGCATCCACATTTTCAGGTAAGTTTGAATGTGAAGAAAAAGCAGTATGTGGCTATCTTTGGGTCCATATATATGAAATGACATTAGTGACTACTTGTTTCTAGAAGGCGCTTTGAGCTGGCTTTCCAGAAATGAGTCCAAGTCTGTGTGATAATACCCCACATCTCACCTGCCCCCTCTCTTTCTAGAAACAGCATGCAACCATGAGCCTGCCAACAAGCCCAGACAGCTCTACTGGAGGATTGAGCCCAAAACATTCATCTTATTAACCCAGGACTCTAGTTGAGGGCACTAAACCTAACTTTATGACTATTGAGAAGTTTTTTGTTTGTTTGTTTGTTTTTAATCAGTACAGACTGATAAACCAGGTGGTCAATATTTGATAATTCATAGTCTTAAAATTCCCGAAGTTTTACGTTTTAACCCCGATCAAGCTTTGGGGCCCCAGAGCATTAGAGTGCATATTTCCAATCCATTCCCTTCTTCCACACAGATTCCTCTCCATGAAACCATGGATGTTTTTGAGGTTCGAAGAGCTTTTCTTTTTTTATTTTTAAAGAGTTTATTTATTTGACAGAAAGAGACAGGAAGACAGAGCACAAGCAGGGGGCGCTGCAGGCAGAGAGAGAGGGAGAAGGAGGCTCCCCACCAAGCAGGGAGCCCAACGCGGGACTCGATCCCAGGACCCTGAGATCATGACCTGAGCCAAAGGCAGATGCTTAACCGACTGAGCCACCCAAACGCCCTCCAAGAGCTTTTCAAATTGCCATTAGTGACCTTACCTCCACTGACCTGTATTACCTCAGAAGGCTCTTTATATCCATAGCTTTATAGGTCAAAGCTGCCAGGCTCACCCACCCAAAGGAAGCAAGAATGTATTATCTGAATTTTAAAAATACTGGTTTAATTTATTTCATCAAAAGGAAAGGGTACTGTTTTCTTTAAAGAATTAATATATATGGCTACTTTCAAAAATTTCAAAAATTGCTCTGTCCTAAGAATTATTTTAAATGAAGTCCATGTCATTTTGAGATCATGGGAAGCAAGCAAATCACAGAGAAAAATAAAACACATTTGAGAATAAGTACCAGCATTCTCTATAATTAAAATACAAATCTTTAAAATATATGAGAAGAAATACCACATACTGTGCTAAGTATTTACAGCTTTCATAGTTTTTTCAGCTTAGCACAAAAAAAGTCTTAAGAACTATCACAAAACCTAAGAATCTATAGGTCACTGTCGACAAAAACGAAATTTAGGGAACAGACTTGTGAAGTTTTTTTCTTCTTCCTGTTTTGTCAATTATTTCACCAATTATGACGACAAACCTGTCTGCCAAATTCTGGTGGTTAGGGTTTTCCCGTAGGAACAACCAACCACAGAAACAGGGTTCCAGGATTTCTAAGCAGGCACCACAGAAATGTATGCGAAAGAGAATCTGAAAACACTCGCTAGCAATGATGGATTTAAGTTATTAACAGATCAAAAAGAGATGGATGGTGGTTTGCTTTTCTTAATCTACATCATCATCTAGATCTATTTAAAGATATGTGGCACACTAACAAACTTGGTTAAGGTTTCGATAAAATCAGTGAAAATAATCTGCCCCCGTTACACTGAGTCGGTATCGATCAATAAAATCACTTGTACAAGGAAAGTACTGTTAAGTACTGACAGTCCTAGCCATTAATATTATTTAACACACCGTTCACAATCTTTAACGAGAACAAAGAACAGTGTGTCTCATGTTATAAGCAGGACCTTCATAGATACTGTTACTTCTATAGGCTTTTTGGGTGATTTTGTCAAGTTCCAACTGTACATCCCTCTTTCACGAGCGTACCCCCCACACCCCCAAAACATTAAGATCTTGTTCTTTACTTCAGTTGCATTTTAAAGGAAGACCTTTGTAAGAAGCAAAACTGCCATTATACCACTTCTTAATTTCTGAATGAAACTCAGAACTCTAAGGACCTAAGCTGTAAGGTGTGGGGTGGCCATGGGCACGGCATGGGGCTCCCCTGCTACACTCTGACGTTACACACCTTCATCAGTGACATTACCCTGTCAGGGGTGGATGCAAAGATAAATTTTCAATTACTCCTCAGTCAGAGTTGCATGGCTAGGAAGAGATATACATATATGTATGACTTAAAAGCACCAAAGTGGTGGCGCCTGGGTGGCTCAGCCGGTTAAGCATCTGCCTTCAGCTCAGGTAATGATTCTGGAGTCCCAGGATGGAGCCCTGCATCCAGCTCCCTGCTCAGCGGGGAGTCTGCTTCTCCCTCTCCCTCTGTTCCTCCCCCCTGCTCATGCTCTCTCTCTCTCACTCACTCTCTCAAATAAATAAATAAAATCTTAAAAAAAAAAAAGAGCACCAAAGAGGAAGGTGGAGAATAAGAAAGGATGAAAATATTTTACGAACAAAATTTTCACCTTTTTAAATATCGATGAATACATAAACGAGAATAATTATGAGAAAACTGCTTTACGAAGAAAAACTGACTTAAAGATAACGCTAAGATCTTAAACAGGAACCTGTTCGAAACTTTACCTTTCCAGTTCTGACCACTCACAATCCCAGTAGTTTATGATGTGTAGTGCTTTGCAATTTGGCTGAGATAAAGCAAGAGGAAGCCCCTCTCTGGTAAGTGAACCTTGAAAACATGAGACCTGAAACTCAGTTCAGTTTCATTTACTCTGTTGTTCTCAGTTCAATTCTGCCTATCCTACAATTCTCACAGAGTGATTCAAACAAAAACTAAAAATAAACTTTGGGGGTCTGCATAGTACATGGAGAAAAGGCTCCCCCAAAAGAACATTAATGCTAGTACACGTCAAAGAAGTGAACCAAAAGTGAAAAAAATGTATCTAAAAAATGGCTTTTAGCCATGAAATAGACATTTTATGTAATGTAAGAGTAAAACATCCAATTTATAAGTGGTTTACCATCATTAAAAAGTAAGTCCATGAACAAAAAGTACAGTATAGGGAACATAATCAGTAACATTGTAATAACGTTGTATGGTGACAGATGGTGAATGCACTTATGGTGGTGAGCACTGCATAATGTAAAGAATTGTCGATTTATTATGTTGTATGCCTGAAACCAATATGACATTGTATGTCAACTATACTTCACTCCAGAAAAAGAAAAAGTGGGGTGCCTGGGTGGCTCAGTCAGTTAAGTGTCCAACTCTTAGTTTCAGCTCAGGTCATGATCTCAGGGTCCTGGGATCGAGCCCCGTGTCTGGCTTTGCACTCAGCAGGAGTCTGCTTGGGATTCTTTCCCTCTCCCTCTGCCCCTACCCCCCACTCATGCACGTGCACTCTCTCTGTCTCTCTCTCTCTCAAATAAATAAACAAATCTTAAAAAAAGAAAAAGTAAATCTACAAATACACTCTGTGTGGAAGTCAGAAAATGTGATGCACAAAGGTTTAGGGGCATGCTCCAACTAGTATGGAAGATGCTTATTAAGTGAAAGAGGACATTTCTGAGAAAAGCCCATGACGGTACCAGACACTTCATGACCATGTGATTCTGGAGGTAACTGGGACCTTGTTCGAGCATTTTCATGTAGCAACAGGTGATGAGGCAGCAAAGCAGTCGCTCACCCAACAATTCCCCAGATAAAACACCATTCCAACATTTCAGCAGTAGTGTCTTACTGCAAAATGGGGAACGGGACAAAGATTCTAGCCACAGAATCTTTAGAGAATAAAGAAGCTCCTGGAAAAGAAAGACAATACGCTGGAAAATACGCCCAGTGGAACCAGGAAGCCAGCGTACTTTGGAAGAAAATATCTTCCTAAGCATACTGGGGTGGGGAGGGTGGTGGCTGAATAAAGGGTCAGGGGCAGATTAAAAAAAAATATTATTCAACGAACCCCAAGACATTAAATCTACATACTGGCCATGTAATTTTAAAAGGAAAAGAAAAACAAGTTGAGGTCATGATGCAACCTCTTTGGGAACTGCCTTGTAGGAATGTGGAAGGTCGATTTTACAAAACAGGTGTAGAAGTGACGGCAATCTCATAAAGTCACATGCCCCAGGACGACCTGAGGTGAAGCGCACTGCATCCACGACCAGTCATGTGCTGCCACTGGTGGGCCCTCCCAGACACTCCTGCACAATCATGATCCCAGCCCTGAATGAACAGGATATGAAATCCATTTTGATTTGGGAAGCAAACACTGTCAAATAGAATCTTACAGTCAGTAAAATAATTAAACCTGTTTTCCAAACCCCTCCTTGTTTGAAGAATGTGTTATAGGAAATTATGTATGTCACTGCACAGAGAAGTCTGCAGTGTAAATCCTGGTATTAATAATTGGCTAACCATGAAGAATGATTTAGCACTTGAACACCCCACTAGGCCATATTTTCTTGGGAAGGAATGCTCAGGATCCTAAAAATGTTATACACACACACACGCACACACATACAATATATATATACACAATATGTACATTTAAATGTATTTTGTATAATTTATATTTATAAAGTAAATACAAATATATTATTTTTAAAATCTAAATATATATTATAAAATATATATGCATACATACACACACACACACATATATATATAAGAAATGTTTAAAAATGCATCACTGAGGTGAGAAGAAAGTAAGGAATCAGGAGCATCCTTAAACTGAATATAAATAGAAATCCTGACAGATAAGCAAGCACCAAAGCTGGTTCTGTCCCATGGGTGAATCATGAACCCTGTGACTTTAAGCATCCACTTTGGGGGCTGCATGGACAGAAGAAATGAAGATAAAGGGGCGCCTGGGTGACTCCATCTTGTTAAGCGTCTGCCTTCGGCTCAGGTCATGATCCCAGGGTCATGGGATCGAGCCCCGCATTGGGCTCCCTGCTCGGCGGGAAGCCTGCTTCTCCCTCTCCCACTTCCCCTGCTTGTGTTCCCTCTCTTGCTGTGTCTCTCTCTGTCATATAAATAAATAAATAAAATCTTAAAAAAAAAAAAAAAAAGAAATGAAGATAAAGCCTAAGGTCTGCCTAAGGGAGGTGGGCATGGGGGATCTAAAAGAGGTCCAAATAAAGCTGCTGAAGGAAACATAGTTGGAGGAAGGGGAAAAAAATAATCCCCTTCACAGGTTTGTAACTTAAACTGATACCTTGTGTGCAGTCCAAAAAACTTTCAAGCTAAGAAGTCCTAGTTGATAGTGTTCCTAGGTGATTAGCAAAATCAAGCAAAAATTCTCTCTGGTACAAATTTAATTCAATCCTCGACTTAAAAAAAAATCCCCAAGGATAAAGGTACAAGGAAATGGATTACTCAGCTAAAAATAAAAACAAACAAACAAAAACACATACATACACACCTAAGAGGAAACAAAGCACCATTAGCAAGAACCAGCAGAAACAACTAAGACCTATGAAGACATCAGTTATTATAATTATGAAACTGAGAATTAAAAAAATAGAATATAAAAGGGGAAGACGCAACATTCAAAGATATGATATCTGAGCATTTTCCAGAAATGTTGAAAGGTGCCTACATGCAGATTAAGAGAGCGTGCATGTGCACACACATACACACACACAAAATACTCAAAAATATATATTTAAAAAATCTACACCTAGATACAGAATAACTATAGTAACTATAGTAATAAAGTTCTATAGCAAAAGAGAAGAACACCAAAGATGAAAAACAGAAGAATATCAAAGATGAAAAGATGACCCTAAGAGAATAAGAGAAAAATGACAGATCACATTTAAAAGGCAGAAAATCAAGCACTTCTATTCGTTTTTTCTTTGTATGTTTGTTTTAAGCAGGCTCCATGCCCAGCATAGAGCCCAACACCAGGACTGAACCCAGGACCCTGAGATCAAGACCTGAGCTGAGATCAAGAGTCAGACACTTAACTGACTGAGCCACCCAGGTGCCCCTAAGCATTTCTATTTGTAAAAATTTGTATTTTATGACTTTTATTATATCTTATATGTCTTCCAAAAACAGAGAAGATTCGTGTATCTTTAAAGAAGACAATCAAATTCCTTCATTTTAGGATTACCATGTGCATCTACTGGATTCTTTTCTAAAATATATTATGGAATCTTAGTGATCTTATTTTTTCAATACTTGGCAACACTTTGCTACTTCATGATCCTAAGTATCATTTCATCATTACTCATCAATTATTCCTAACTATGCTAAGAAAATACAAAAATAATACAGAAACAATAAGAAAACTGAAGAATGATGGGATCGACTGGAAGGATAATGAAATAAATAATAATCATTATAAAACACTTTAGTTTTCTTACTGTGTTGCCCAAAGTACTCATCTTTCAATGTCTAGAGATATCTTTTTTTTTTTTTTAAGATTTTATTTTTTTCATTTGACAGAGAGAGAGAGAGAGAGCATGAGCAGGGGGAAGGACAAGGGGAGAGGCTCCCGCTGAGCAGGGAGCCCAGCACACGACTCAATCTCAGGACCGTGGGATCATGACCTGAACTGAAGGCAGACGCCTAACTGACTGAGCCACCCAGATGTCCTGAAGACATCATCTTTGAAGTTACTTGTAAAGTTTTCAATGAACACAGTTAAATGTTCAGAAATTTTAATTTCCTACTCAAAATAGTAAAGAAAAAAAAAATCAACAGAGGAAAAGTGTTTTCCGATTATTAGAAGACCCAGACAATGACAACAGAGACAGACTCCATAAGAAGTACAATGTAGGCCACATACACACTTTATAATAATTTTAAATGTATATTTAACATTTAAATTCTCTGGTAGCCACATGAAAAAAGTAAAAAGAAACAAGTAAATATATTTTGTTTAACCCAATAAATACAAAATATTGCTTCAAAATATTACTTCAAAAATAAATACTACTGAGATATTTTACATTCTTTTTTTGTACCAAGTTTTTGAAATCTGTGTATATTTTGTAGAACACCTTCATTCAGACTAGCTCCATTTCAAATGTTCAAATGTTCATTAACCACATGTGACTAGTGGCTTCCATAATATATAGCAAAATTGGTTGCAAAGGTAAAATCACAGATCATGAGACTTCAGATGCCATCATAGATGAATTTTCTCACACTTAGGGATCAATGATGAAAAATGATGAAAAACGGGCGCCTGGGTGGCTCAGTTGGTTAAGCGACTGCCTTCGGCTCAGGTCATGATCCTGGAGTCCCGGGATCGAGTCCCACATTGGGCTCCCTGCTCAGCGGGGCGTCTGCTTCTCCCTCTGACCCTCCCCCCTCTCATGCTCTCTATCTCTCATTCTCTCTCTCTCAAATAAATAAAATCTTTAAAAAAAAAAGAAAGAAAAATGATGAAAAAGGAAATGCAGTATTCTTTTGGATCTGTTCATTCAATAGGAAGAACTTCACCACACATTATTTTGCATCAAGAACTTGGACCATTTCATTTTGCTAAAAGAATGTGGAACACTATTTTTTCACTTTTTATGATGTTTGTGTACCAAGATAATGAAATAAATAATAATCATTAGAAAACAAAACAAAATCCAAAAAGAGCAAACAGAATTTCTCAAACAAAAAAAGTGTGATATTAAAACTTAAAAGTCAAAGGATAGACTTCCAGTTCTATTAAGATGGAAGAGATACACTTTCCCCTCTTCCTCCTGCCAAATACAACTCACACATTATACTGGACATTGTATCTAAGTTAAGTTAAGGGAAGAAATGAAACCTGCCAGCACCTAAGTAATGACACAGTGGTGAGTTTTTCTCTTTCCTGGGTTTTCCTTTTGCCTCATGTATCTCGACTTGGAGCAGAAAAAGCTGGAAGCCAGGAAATACCAAGAGAGGCAGACACATCAAGCCCCAATAAAAGCCCGTTTCCTCTAGCAAAAAGACCAGAAAAGAGACAGCCTAGCAAGACTGAAAACTTTTAGACACTGACCACTCTACTCAACCCAAACACCACAGAAAAGACTTGTTGGTCCACCTCCACTGAAGCCAGGGGGTGCTGGGGTGGCTCCGTCGGGTAAACACTTCCACTCAAGGCAGCCAAAGCCCACCGGGAAGCCTAGATTTCCACCCTCATGAGGCTGCAATGAGGCACTCAATGCAGGGTGGTATCAGAGATGCTGAGTAGGGAGCCAAGACTCTTGTTCCCCCCACCCCAAGCCAGTAATGTACCCTATCCAAGGTCTCCAAGGTCAGTGGAGACCAGGTGGGGAGCTGGAGCTCCCATCCTCTGAGCAGTCATGAAGAACACCCCTCCCAGCCCAGAGGTCAACGAAGGCCAAGTGGGGAATCTCGTGTTCCACCTTCACCCAGCAGAAAGGAGGCAGAGTCCCCCGAACCCAACCTTCCCTGGACTGAGTAGTGTCAGAGAAGGCCAGCTAAGACAGGAGGTTTACATATATTTTTAAGATTTTATTTATTTATTTGTCAGAGAGAGAGAGAGAGAGAGCGCGCACAAACAGGGGCAATGGCAGGGAGAGGGAGAGGGAGACTCCCCACTGAGCAAGGAGCCCGACACGGGACTTGATCCCAGAATCCTGGGATCATGACCTGAGCCGAAGGCAGAAGCTTAACCGACTGAGCCACCCAGGCGTCCCTTCACTCAGAATTTTAGAGAAGGCTATGAGATACACATCTTCAATGAGGATCAAAAAAACCATATATTCCTGAGGGGCGCCTGGGTGGCTCAGTCGTTGGGCGTCTGCCTTCGGCTCAGGTCATGATCCCAGGGTCCTGGGATCGAGTCCCACATCGGGCTCCCTGCTCAGCAGGAAGCCTGCTTCTCCCTCTCCCACTCCCCCTGCTTGTGTTCCCTCTCTCACTGTGTCTCTCTCTGTCAAGTAAATACAATCTTAAAAAACGAACAAACAAAAAAACCCATATATTCCAATTATCATAGTCCTGGAGGGACAGGAGAAATCAGGAAGAAGAAAACTCCAAACAAGAAAAACCCAAAGCAGTGCACACCGTGACACAACACAATTAAGCTTCTAATGGCAAAGACAAAATCTTGAAAACAGACATCTTAAAACAGCGTCTTACATAGAGAGGGAAAACAATAATATAACAGTGGATTTTTTTTTTATTAGAAGCCAGAAGGGAGCAGCACAATATTTTCCAAGTGCTGAAAAAAAGACTGTCAACCTAGAATCCTATATCTAGAGTGATCAGACTTGAAACATTCTAAGGTCCTTGTCATGTTCAGGAGGAGACTGAAGAAAACAGGTAACTACAACAAGAACAGATATAAACTAACAGAGGAGAGAAAATGGAAAGAGAAAAAGAGGGGAAAAAATCTGCCACCAATCCAAAAGCAAGCAAGAAAAGCAAAAACTCCGAAAGAGAGGGATCAACAGAAAGCAGGAATGGCCGACCTAAGCTCTATCATAGGAGTAATCATAGAAATATAAGTGGGACACATTTTAACACACCTTTCTGCTTAGAGATCAAAAAGCCAAGTCTGATTGAATAGCGTGCTTAACAAACTTCATCCCGTTATATATAGCTCACTGCACTCAAGAATTAGCGAGTACACATTTTCAAGCACACAGCGTCAATTTTAATAAATGCTTCATGTACTACTGGCAGAGTTAAAAATATAATACTCTGGTCCACTGCAGACTCCTGGCTCAATGGAACATTATACTGCCTTGCATAATTTTAAAAAACACATGAGGGGCAGGCTAGTCAGGTGATTGGATCTTCTGAAAACAGCATCCTGCATGCACTGGATAAAAAACCCCGCACCAGCTGTGCAACTGTCTTCTACCAACGAATTTTAAGGCATTTTCTTTTAGATTAGATTATCCTTAATCACGATTTCTATGAGCCACTTCACTCTAGCTCCCGACACTTCCTGTATATATACTTTTAAAGATTTTATTTATTTATTTGAGAGAGCAAGCATGAGCGGGGAGGGGGGAGAGGCTGAGGGAGAAGCACACTCCCCGCTGAGCAGGGAGCCCCAACATGGAGCTCAATCCCAAGACCCTGGGATCATGACCTGAGCTGAAGGCAGACGCTTAACCAACTGAACCACCCAGCTGCCCTTCCCTGTATATTTAACTGTTGTTCCCTCCTTATAAATGAGATGAAAACATAAACCTCTGCTGTTCTCAAGGAAGTGACATAGGACGTGGGTCCCTTTCTCAGAAACATAAATCTCACAGTGTTGCAACAGATGCAAGGAGGGCTGAATGCAAACTTCCCAAGGAAAATGGCTGTCTAAAAACCAAGCCAGCTGGCAATTTCATGTTGCTACCGAAGAACAGAGAGGGACCTGCCTTTTAAGCCAGCCTCAGATAAGGAAATGGAGACCCAAGTGAACCTCAACCTTGCCCACCATTTGTTTTTCTTCTCTGGAAGCGTACAGATGGATCTTCATCTCTGACACACTGAAATTTTGCCACTGTGTCTCAGCCTTGGCAGGTTTCTATCATTCTTGGTGCTCTGCCTTGGAGCACCTTGTCTTTGTAAAGGCTCAGAGCCTCCAGCTTGGGAAATGGTCAACTACTTTTCCTTTGATTATTCCCTCCCCTACTTTTGTATTTTCCCCTCTTCTTTCTTTCTAGGACTCCAGGATGTTAGGCCTGGAAAGATCCTCCATGTGTCTTGTCTTTTGCTGGAGAGTTTTTGTATCTGTACTTTATGGAACAGTTTCCCAACTGGACAGCAGCTACTGAATATTTCCAGCTGGGGGACTCAACAAATCCCAAGAACTCTTGTGTGTCCCGACTGCTCATCTTACAGTTTCCTAGTGTCATCTTTTGGATGTAATGCCTTTGGGCAGCTCTCTAGACTTATTAAACCAATCTTTAGGACATATTTTGTGTTGTGAATTATCTCTATCCTGACAAGTCAGTGTTTCAGTTCATCTTGGTCTTTTTGTTCTTCAAAGGCGATCCTTGGTTATCAGATCTCACTGAAAAAAGCAGTGTGGGGGGCTTGGGTGGGTTTCCTCTGCGGCTCTGTCAGACCTCCTTCCACATGGAAAGAAAACGTGGGTGGAGGATGCCATCTGGTCAGCTCTCCTCTGGGCTCAGTTGGTGGGAAGGGTGTTGTGAACTCGGGGCCCTAATAGCTACATGAGAAGCCTTAGCTCTCCATGGTCATTCTATTTAGTATCTTGGTGTATTGTTCTGTTTTGATGAGAAAAGTCTTTAAAAATAGTTTTGGCCCAGTCATAAACATCAGGCTGCCTATATTCTATAGAGAACAAGTGGCAGAGACATTGGTCCCATGTGTGCACTCTGAATGGGCCCACTGGTTTTCAGTTTCACCTGCCGACGCTGAGTCCAGAAATTCTCCAGCTACCTCCTCAGGCAGGTAGCTTCCTGCCTCTACCGCAGGCTCTCGGGGCTACTGCCTTCTGCTCTCTGTTGTATCCATTCGTGCACTTCCAGAACATTCCATCTTCTCGAAAGTTGTTAAAAATTTTTCTTCCTCGGATGATCCCCTTTTCCCCCGCCTATCCAATACTTAACTGTGGAGGTTCTTTCCTTATGAAGTTTTTGTACTTTTATTTAAGAGGGGTCTCTAGAAAAACGGGAAGTCATCTCAAAGCAGGATATATTCTGGGGCACCTGTGTGGCTCAGCCAGTTAAGCGTCTGCCTTAGCCTCAGGTCATGATCCCAGGGGTCCCAGAATCGAGCCCTGCAATGGGCTCCTTGCTCAGCAGGGAGCCTGTTTCTCTCTCTCCCCCTGCTTGTGCTCTCTCTGTCAAATAAATAAATAAAATCTCTCTTAAAAAAAAAACAAAACAGGATGTATTCTATAAACCACGTCTGAGCGTCAAATCAGTCTGGGACACCCCAGGTAATATATTCTTAAGATTGGGGTTTCTCTGCAGATGACGTAACACGGAAAACAGATGCATGCTGACAGTTTTCACAGGATTCTAAGTATTCAAGTTACAGATTTAAAAAATAACCAATCAAAATAAAACAAAACAAAAATAAAAAATCACTAATCAATCTATCAAGGGAGTTGGGGGATAGATAGTTAATTGTTTATCAATCATAAACAGTTTATAATTATAAGGACTTTTCTTTTATGATTATTAATATATCCTTAAGTAAAACTACGTCAAGGTTGAGAAATTAGAAAATCTACAATGCAGAGTGAAAAGAGCCTCCGGGGAGTTAAGAAACTAAAATTTCAGTCCATGTCTTTAATAAACTCTAGGGAGTGAGGCAGGCTTCGTAACCACACCAGACCTCAGTTTCTCTACTACTAAAATAAAACAGCAGTGTGGGCGACCTTAGGGAACGTTGTCACACTCACCCACGGTCCCGAAGTTACCAGTTGATCTTTGGACAAGGGGAAGAGTTGTTTTCTGTGGCCCTATCAAGTGCTAATCTGCCTATTCTATGGGTGGGAAACTGAGGCCAGAAGAATAATCCTGAGCATAACTGAAGGGCAGGAGGCGGGCTGGACTGGAAAACGTTCTAATGTCACCGTGAGCTTTAGACGCTATGGCTGTGGGGTGTGTGGATACCTTCTCAGGTTTATGGGCCAGAGCAGAGCCACCCCATCCAGCGCATGCTGAGACTGTCTTACTCCTACAGAGACTTGAACACCAAAAGTTATCCAAAACTGACATGTGACCCAGGGTTTTCATTTCACTTGGGATTGATAAAGCATTCCCACTCATCTTTGCAAATTCCATCTAGCTCCCACTGCCCGCAAACGGAATCAGGTAGAGAAGGGAGAAGAGAGAGCTCCCTGGACCTCCTTGGTGACCTAAGCGACAAGAAAACGAACATTAAATGCACGACAGGAAGCAAGCCCTCTTGGTCCCTAACCACATCTTTCAAGTCCTATTTCTGAGAATAGAAAATTCTAAGCTCAATTTGAGAGTCACTGTAAACTCCTCTCTGTGCCAGATGATTTTATCTGCATATTTATATCCAAAGTACAAACAACTTAAACTGTTTACACTAAGGAGTAATGGAAGTCATGTGTCAAACACAATGGGAGGAAAAAGAGGACAACATTCTTCACAAAGAAAGCCTGAAGATATACAATATCTGTGGAAAGTGTGGCCTATAAGAATGCATTGTTTACCTATTCCATTTAATTACAGAGAACATGAATTCTTACCCTTTGCATACAATGACTAAAGTCTTGGTTTTTGGTTTGGTTTTGCCCGCCGGTGTTGCCAGGAGCTCTGGAAGTCTCACAGCCCCCTACACACAGCCTTAAGGAACACAGCCACACACGTTCCTGTCATCTGTGGTCCCCGTCTCCTTTCATCTCCCGCTTCCAGAGGGAGGCAGGGAAGGGTCTGTCCACAATGCCCCAAAGCAGAAGAATAAAAACAGTACAGAGAGCCCTCCTCAGATGCTCGCAAGGCCTTCAGCACATCAGCTTTCCTTGCTGAACGCTGTCAAGACAGGAAAACTAGACAAGGCCACCAAGAGACAATGGGCTTCATCGGGAGAGAGTCATCTGAATTTATCACCAAGTACAAGCCTGTGGGGACAGCTTCTCTGCAACTTCTAACCAACGGTGAATCAGGCACAGCCAGCCAGAAAAAGTCTGTCACACACGCCATCGTATGTGGGCTTCCCAGAGCCTCCAGCTACCTGCCTACACAGAACCTATCCTAGCGTGAAAGCTTAAAGGGGTCAGAGGTATTATTAATGGAAAGCACAGTATGAGCTGTTGTTTCTGCAATGTCACATGTCTTGGAGGAGAGATGATCATGGACCCTTGGGTGAGGTCCAGCTCTTCACTTCCTCTCAGCCACACTCACTGGATCACTCTCACGCATCTGCCTCTCTAGTGCTCAGGGTCCTGGCTGAGCACCCAGCCTGAGCCATCCCAGCACCTGCCCTCTGTGGTACTCTGTGGATCCACAACTACATGGAATATTCGTACAAAGGCCTCTAGCTCTTTGTATTTTAAAACTGAGAAGAGCTGACACTGTTCCATCCTTTCCTTTGCTTTTCCTTTTTACTTCGGACAAGTGTCATTTAATCCTGCTTCTGTAGTTCTGCTGGCTCCTCTCAATGGCAGAAAAGAACATCCAAACGAATTCCTTCAAAAACACACATCCCAATTTTCAAAGCAGTAGGCACTTCATCTGAGGCAATTTTTATACACTCGTTCTCAAGGTGATTCCAAAGACGGACAAGCCAGGCCCAGCGAAAATTCAGTTTCTCTATGTCCTCAACAACCAAAACCTAAAGGCTGGGCAAATGCTAGGAGAAAGCAACAAATCTTGGAGAGAAAATGAAACACAAAAACAAAGCAATCTGTAGAGCTGAATTAAAAAATGGACAGACCCGCTTTCCATCAGTTTTTACCTTTCCACAAAACCCTCACTTCCTCGATCCACATGATAAACAGAAGCTAATTAAAGCTAAAAGAACCAACTAACAACGTATTTAGCATTTTAAACTTTCTTTATTTTAATCTAGAATGTTTGACTGCTTGAAGTATTTTGCATCTCACTCAAAAACTGTGAGAATAAAATATTGAGATACAAGTTTATGTAAGCTACGTTATATTAACTGAGGATCTAAACACATCTTACCTGTAAATATGTTTCCAAACCTTGTCGTCGTTGTTCCAAGACTTTTGGGACCCAGTTCCTAACATGTTTAGAAGGGATTTCTGGAGTTTTTATACATTTCTTCAGCTATAAAGACAGAAACAGAAAAAAAAACAAAAACAAAAACAGAAAATGTCTCAGTTATAAAGACATTCTTTGAGGGGAAAAGCCAGTAAAAGAAAATGAACCACTATTATCTCCAATAAAAAGGCAGAAGAAAATATAATTAATATTGAAATTTTGTTAAAAAATTCTTTACTTAGAGGTGCCTGGGTGGTTCAGTCGGTTGAGCGTCTGACTCGGTTTCAGCGTAGGTCATGATCTCAGCAGCCTGGGATCAAGCCTCGTGTCATGCTCCATGCTCAGAGCACAGTCTGCTGGAGATTCTCACTCTCTCTCCCCCTCCCTGCTCTCTCTCTCTCTCTCAAATAAATAAATAAAATCTTTAAAAAAAATTCTTTACTTAGCTGTCCTAAATGTTCAGGTTTTAGGATAAGAGTTTTGTGTTTTTGGTAGTTGTTATGGTTGTACATCATCTAGTATTTCAGACCAGAATTATTTTTTTCTGAAAAATTGTAAGTTCAGTAAATGCAAAAAAAAAAAAAGAAGTTCAGTAAATGCATCATAATGGAGGTAAAGTAGTTTATAATTTCCAAAGTCAATTAATAGAAAGAAATTTTGCTCAGAAGTATTTTTCTGGTGAAAAAGACTTTCTACATATTATTTCACATAAAAAGTCAAAATAAAATGTAATGTTTATAACCATCTCACTGGAAATGCCATATGAACTAGACCACACCATTTGGAAAGTTTCTTAAAAGGTAACAGGATGAACTTTAGCTTTTTAAAAGAGAAAGACTGATGCTTCCAATGCTCCTAAGAATTAGGTCCAAATTCTGTTCAAGAAAAATCATGGTTCTCAGCTAAGCCTTTCTGGGCAGCAGTCTGAAGGAACCACATACAAAAGAAAAATTCTACTGGAACTTAAGTTAGAGCTGCCTGTGGTAGGTACATCCTGTCTACGACATTAACATCCTAACCTGTGAATGTTACTTTATTTTACATGGCCAGCCACTTTGCAAAGGTGATAAATTAAGGGTCTTAAAAATGTAGTGATTCTCTTAGATTATCCAGGTGGGCTCAGTGTAATAATAAGATTCCTTATAAGAGGAAAGCAGGAGGGTCAGAGTCAGAGAGAGTCTGGAAGATGCTACATGACTGGCTTCCACCCCAGAGGAAGGGTCAAGAGCCCAGGTGATCTCTAGAAGCTGGAAAAGAAAGGGAATGGATGCTCCCCTCCAGCCTCATGATGCCTTGATTTTAGCCCAGTGAAACTCGTTTCGGACTTTTGACCTCAAGAAGGATTAAAAAAATAAATTTGTCTTGTTTTAAGCCACTAAGTCTGTGCTAATATGTTACAGCAGTAATACGAAGCTGATACACTGACTAAAGCGGAATGAAGGTTAGTATTCTAATTAAAAACTTGGAAAACCTACTGAGACTGTGTAGTGGGAAGTCAGAGCTGGTTAAGAATATACAGATTATGACCTGCTGAGTAAGGAGCACAAGCCCTGAGCATCTGAGCTCCCACGCTGGGGAAGTGAACGCCATGGGCTTGTTTTGAATGAAGGCACAGCTTCATTATACCCCACGGAAAGGACATAGAGTCAGAAGATATATTACAGATCCCAGAAGGAAGGGAGGGGTAGCAGGTTATGAGCAAACAGGAGATAAGAGAGCAGGAGAGCAAGCACCTATCAGTTACAGGTGGTCAGGACGGAGGTCACTAACTTGTCGAGGGCTTAACTCCAAAAGATTATTTTAAAAGGTACCAGGGAAAGCCAAGTGAGAACTTATGGCAGAAATCCTGAATTCGAGTCCTCACCTAAATGTTCCGACTCTGGGTGTGAGCAGGGTTATCATACTGTAAAATGCCTAGACAGCAGCTCAGAAAATCAAAATTGTTTTTCAAAGTTCCAAAAACTCAGACAAACAAAAGTTTTTCTCATCACAGACTCCTTACTACACATGCACATAAGGAGCATGATAATCACTAAGAAAATGCACACAGTTAAAGCCTAGCAGCTAAACCTGAAATAAAAACATCTTCCTGTACCGAAGAATATATTTATCGTTAACCAAAAAAGAAGAGGTCTTTGTACATTTCCCAGATCAGCACTTCCAGTTCAAGCCACTAGGCTGAGCCTGGATTTGCCACGTCCCTCCACACCTTAAGTGCCATTAAAATACTAATGTGAAAGTGTCAGCTGCAAACCACAAATCCACTCTCCTTGCTTTCCTCACCAATAGAGCTCCTGTATTATTAGAAATAATCATGTATTCAGCTAAATTCAGCCAAAATGCTAAATTTCCCAAACCCCCCTGCAAAGAGTGGAAGACAGTAGTAATCCGAAGACACTGAGGACTTTTCATAAAATGCAACAGACTCAGGGCGCCTGGCTGGCTCAGTCGGTAGAGCATGCAACTCTGGATCGTGGGGTTGTGAGTTCGAGCCCCACTTGGCTGTAGAGACTCAGCTGGCTTGCACCTTCTGTTCTACCGTACCTCGCACCCCACCCAGGTCCGTCCCCCACCACCTTCTTCCTGCCTAGAATGTAACCGTGATGGCTGCAGCTGCAGTGCCCATCTGCCACCATGGGGCAACTCTGAGGATGGGAGCTCAGATGGCTGAGCAGAAAGGAAGGAGCAGCTGCGTGCCCGGGAGCCTTCAGGAGCTGCCTCAACAGCCCTGGACTGCCCACCCCCAGACTTGTGTTTTGAGAGGAAAAAAAAAATCATCCCCCCCTTTTTTTCTTAAAGGTTACTGGTATTGGGACTTTCTGTTTTATGTACCTGAATTTAATCCAGATAGACATCCACAAAGAAAAGAAAAGGTAAAAAGCCAAAGGTAATGGGACACAGAAGAATGAAAACAAAGGGGCAGAGAAGTACTTACCAACTGAGAGATCAAGAACTTTCTACAAGACAGAAAGCAGGAGTATGTCAATGAAGAAAACAGAGCGGAGGAAGCCCCCAGCCAGGCCACCTCAGGAGAGGATCGCAAAGAGCGGGTACCCCCGTCTTCTCAACAGACTTGAGAGCTTTGTGCTCAGGACTGGTGTAAGGGCAGCGGGAACCAAGAAGAGGGTAAGACCCTCTTATAAGACCATGAGTCCATGGCTCGTGCCAATGGACACTCTACCCCTACCCCCATAAGCGGGGGGGAACTAGTAACCTGGCTGCACTCACACCCCTACCCCATAAAAAAGGGTCAGCGTCCCTCAGGAAAATGAACGAGGCATCTGGTTGGAACAACGGCATCTGCCATTCTATTCATCCTGTCGTGGGGTCCCCGGTCTAACAGCTGGCTCTCTCCTCTCACTCCCTGTGACGAAGCCCTCCAGCTGACACACCCTACAGAGGGACCAGGCTTGCGTACCCGAGGCAAGGTACGAGTGACAAACACCAAGAATAATTCATCCTGTTGGATGGGCAACTGAGGCTAGCTACCCCAGCAAGGACAGCACTATGAAAAAGAAAGGACAAGAAAAACAAGCACAACAATGAACCCCAAAGGAAAACAAGTAACAGAAGAGATCTCTGACATTATCTATTATCTGCAGGGAGATCTGAGAAGATACTGCTTCTATAAAACAAGAAGAGAGTGCTATGAAAAAAAAATGAGCTTTTTTTTAATTAAAAAACATGATACGGAAGTAAAAAATTAAAAGAGGTAGAATATAAAATCATGGACGTCTCTCAAACTGTCCAACAAAGAGAGTGAGAACAAAGTTAGGTGGAAAGAAAAACACCACCAGGATTAATCCAGGAAGTTTAATATAAACTCAGTAAGCATTCCATAAAGGAGAAAAGAAATTCTCAAAGGAATGACAGAAGAATTATGTGACTTCATATAGATCTTCAGATTAAGAACTCACTAAGCACCAGCGTAATATACTTTTAAAAGCCCCACGGCTACTGACATTTATCTGTGAGCTCTCAGGAAAACAAGGAGAGAGGGAAGACCCAGGGAAAACACTGGGTGACGAGCACAGGAAGGGAACCGGCAGGTGCAGCTGACTGCTCATCGCCAATGGTGGATGTCAGGACATCAGCGCTGCAAAGATGTAACGTGAGCATGGATTTCTATCACCAGCCATACCATCAATCACGTGTGGGAGGACAAAAGCATTTTCTGGCATTCAAGACCTCAAAAAGTTTACCTCCTATGGCTTCTTTTACACAAAGGAAGTTGAGGATGTAACTCCAGAAAGCAGCTTAAAGCAGAGAAGAGAAAGAGGAGGATCAGGACTACCAGCTCTGTCCCATCGGTGTGAGGAAGGGAATTCTGGGACAGCAGATTTGGAGCAGGGAGCTTCTGGGAGAAGGCTGATCCATGCAGTAGATAGCCTGGGGAAGATGAATACATTTTAGGTTTTGTTCAAGTAGATTATCTTTCGTCTTTTAGGAAAGATAAGTTCCAGGGGGAAGCAAGAGCCCCTGAAGGTGGTCATGGAGCAGAAGACACTGAGCCTCTCCTATCTGTTAATTCAGTGCCAAAGACACTCCTGGGGCACACGGGGCTTATACACCAGGCAAAGACAAGAAACAGTACACGAGGTAATAAAACAGGGTGGGGGCAGATAGTAACAGAAAGGGGTGGGAGTTGGGGGCCTGTGTGGGATGGGATGTGAATTACTTAGGGAGGGAGCCAGGTAAGGAGCCGGGGAAGGAACATTACAGCAGATGGAGCAATGGGTGGTCAAAACACAGCAAGGAGGAGACGGGTTCAGACAGGGGGCAGCCTCGCACACGGTAGGGCCTTGGAGGCTATGCAGGAAATTGTGTTCATTTTAAATGGGAAGCTTAGTGAATGTCTTCAGCAAGGGAATGACCTGATAGAAATTTACTTTAAAGAGGTCATGCTAGATTCCATAAGCAAGATGCACCATAATAGGACGGGAGTCAATGTGGGGAGACCGGTCAGAAGCTTCTACAGAAGAAATCCAGGCAAGAGACCAGGGTGATTTGGACTGTGGTCCTGGCAGTGGAAGCGGCGACAAGTAGAAGCTGCAGGGGTATGTCGAAAGAAGAGATGCTCAGAACCACTCCAAGTCCCTAGCTGTTTCAGGTCTGTGGCTTTGCCTGGCAGTCATGTTTGAGTGACTCGCCTACTGTTTACTCAAGGGTGGTAGAAAGCCAGGTTCAGGGAAAGTGGCAGGGAACGCTAGTTATCTCCTCAAATTCACGGTCTCTCCCTTCTACAGAACAGAACGGATTTTCAGGTTGAGTACATGACCGACCAGAATAAATAACACATTTCCCAAATTCCCTTGAAGCTGTGTGTGGCCATATGGCTGAATTCTGGTGGAAGGCAGGTAAACAGACATGTATGTGCACCTTTCAGGAGGTGTTCTTACAGGGAAGGACGATTTCCTTCTTTCCTTTCCTCCATCCTGCTGCCTGACCTGGCCATGTAATGGCTAGAGAGACACACGACCATCACCTTCAACCATGAGGTAGAAGCCTCCCCTGGAGAATGGTAAAGGCACAAGAGCCTGGGCCTCTGATGATCATGAAACAGCCACACCAGTCCTACACATTTACATGAGAAAAATAAAGGTATATCTGTGGGGCGCGTGAGTGGCTAAGCCTTTGCCTTCGGCTCAGGTTATGATCCCAGGGTCCTGGGACTGAGCCTGGCGTCAGGCTCCCTGCTCAGTGGGGAGTTTCCTTCTCCCTCTCCCTGAGCCCCTCCCCCTGCTCGTGCTCTCTCTCTCAAATGAAATCTTTTATAAATAAATAAATAAAGGTATATCTGTGAATGCCACCATTATTTTGGCTCTAGAGTTACTTGCAACAAAGTCTAATCTCATATAAGTAGGGCTTACAGCTGATATTGTTAGCTGCCTACCCAATATTCACTCCTTCCTTCTTCTTGCAAAAAAACCCCAAAAATCCAAAACCAAAAACCCAATGCCATTCAGAGCGCCAACAAGCTGGGCAAAAAATCTTGATTTCCTAAGTTCCCTTGTAATGAGGATGGCCATGTGACAGAGGTGTTAATGAAATGTAGTTTAAGTCTACTGGGTAAGGCTCCTGTTTTAAAAAGAAAAAGGCCCTTCTTCCTGACAGAAATGCAGAAGCCAGGACTGGAGAGACAGCAGCTATATTGTAACCAGAAGGGGGCAAGGCACCTGCGAACACGAAAATGGTAAAGCAGAAAGACAAAAAGGAGCTTGGAACATGGATACTGTGGAGCTGTTACATCACCTCGGACTGCCCGCTTTTAGTTTTGTTGTAGTGTGAGAATCATCTCTCACTCGTTTAAGAAACCTAGTCAAGTGCCTATTACATCCAACCAAAAATAATCCTGTCAAAAGGAACCCACTATTTGGTTTTGAGGATTCTAAGTCACAGAGGCCCACTAGGCACTCAAATGGATATAAAGTGTAGGCAAGTGGATAGGGGTCTGTAGATCTGGGCATCAGATACCTAAGTGGAATCTAGAGCCATGGAACTAGATGACAGTGGGAGTTTCTCCACTAGCACAGACAGAAAAAAAATTGCTGTCATGGCAAAATCCTAAGACAGCTCCCAAGATCCCGAGTCTCTGGGTGCATGTGCTACAGAATCCCTTCCCCCTTGGGTACAGATGGCATCTATAAACATGGTGGGGGATAGTCACTCCCTTGATCAGGTTACCTTTTATGAGACCCAGTCCTAGCAGACTGCTGGCTTTGTCATGTCACAGCCACATGGCTTGGACTTGGGGGTGGCCTCGAGGAGCTGAGAGCTACGTCTGGTCAATAGTCAGCAAGCAAAAAGGGAGATCAGTCCCATGACAGCAAGAAACGGAGTCTCCCTAAAATGAGCTTGGAAGAGGACCCTGAGCCCCAGATGGGACCATAGCCTTGAAGACACCCCGATGTCGGCATGGTGAGACCCGAAGCTGAGAACCCAGTAAACCTGTGTGCAGACTCCTGACCCGCAGAAACTCCAAGCAGATACAGCCTCTTGTTTTATGCTACTGAGTGTGTGGTGATCTGTTCCACTCCAGCAGGGCACTGATACAAGGGCTGAGACCTCCAACTCTGAGAGGCAGGACAGAGAAGCAGGCAGTCAGTCCCTCACTGAGCAGGGGCTGAAACCACGTGCTTGGGCAGCAAAGTGTTCCAAGAAGTGGGCATGGTCAGACTGCGCCCAGCGAGCCTGGGAAAGTCAAACACTGGGTAGAGAGCAGGTAAGAAGTGGGAAAGCAGAGACTCCTCTGTCAAGGAATTCTACCAAGAAAGGAGAGTAACGGGGGCAACACGGGAGGGAAGCATGGACTCAAAGGCGGGTTTTATTGTGCTAAATGGGAAATGCTACGACATGTTCATTTATTGATGAAACTGATCCAATATTGAGGAAGGGGAGGGGGAGGGAGGGAAAGAGAAACAATTTATGACTGTCTGTAAGGGAATAAATACATATCTCACCTCTACACCATTTGAGGAAATCCTCAAACAGGAACAAAGCAAAAAATGCTAAATTATTCTGTGGTAATAAGCTTATTCGGTTTCAGTTTAAAGCTAAAGAAACTTCCTTTAAAACTACCGAATCATGACGTTTCTTACATTGTAAAATAGAAAATCAACTCCATTATCTGTCTCTCTCTCTCTCTTTTAAATCTTGAAGATACAGTACAGAAAACACTTTTCCTTTTTATTTATGTCAGAAGTGTGCAGGAAGCCGATCATCATAGCTGCGGGGATCTGTGACAGCATTTGTAGGTGAGTAATGAATTGCTTTAGATGAGGAGAGACAAACCCAAGACAATATGTTTCCAGCAGGGCTCAGCTGCTCACAAGATAAATACTCCTCTGCCATTCCAGCAGATGATTAACTGTTCTGGCCATGCTGCACCCAGCCACATGGCCTTTCTGATCCACGCGGGTAGCCACCAGATTCCACGATACTGCAAGCACAGCCCCCTTCTCCTGGAGTGATCACTCCCTTTCCTTTTTATTTTTTTTAAAAATATTTTATTTATTTATTTATTTATTTATTTATTTATTTATTTATTTATTTATTTTCAAGTAATCTCTACACGCTTGAACTCACAACCCCGAGATCAAGAGCCAAGGCTAAGCTAGCCAAGTGCCCCCTCCTTTTCCGCTTTATACCATGAGAAGAGTAAACTCAGAACTCCACACAGACATGTCATAGACACGCTGGTGACAGTGCCTGTTTTCTTTGTTTAAGATTTTATTTATATATTTATTTATTTGAGAGAGAGAGAGAGAGCATGTGCATGAGTAGAAGGACAGAGAGGGGAGAGGAATCTCAAGCAGAGTCCTTGCTGAGCCTGGAGCCGGTCTCAGGGGCTGGATCCCAGGACTCTGAGATCATGACCTGGAGCCGAAACCAAGAGCTGGATGCTCAACCGACTGAGCCACCCAGGTGCCCCAACAGTGACCATTTTCCACAGAAAGGAATACAAATACTTTTCCAGAGCACATGAAGAAGAAGACGGAAATGGAACAAAAAAGTTAAGGAAAGAAGTGGGGAGCCTTTAGGGTAAAATTCAATCTTTCACTCCACCTTGGCATCCCTACATCCCTGGGCTTCCCTCTAGAAACACTACATGTGGTGCTGTAGTCCTGGTTTAACCCATAAGGCAGCTTTGGGGTTCCTCTGAAATGTGTACTTCGTTAATTCAAAGACAAGAATGTAATATTTTATTCAAGCCAAAAGGAGGCAATAACAAGAATGAGGACAGTTAATTTTAGTAATGAACCAGCACCCTATTTCCATGAAACCTCTGGGCTGGTGCTGAGAGCAAACAGCTGGGAAGGCATAGACTCAGCAGCTGGCCATGCAGGGAAGGTTTTTCTCCCCACTCACTCCCGTGACTGCAGGCGTAAAGGAGGTAAAGCTGTTCTCAAGGACCACCATTCAAAGTGGTAACTTGCTTGTCTCTAGGGGATGCGGGCAGGTGCTGCTGGGGCACAGGGGAAGCACGTGCAAGCTGCAGGCTCTCCCTGTCACCATGGTCTGGGCCTGAGCAGCATGGAGGGAACCGTGTAACTTCATTTTTAAAAAGGATACTATGCGAAAAGTGAACAGAGAAGAGCAGGGTAGGCTTGCTTGGGTTTCAGTGTGGTGTTGGTGGTGGTGTTCCCATCTAGGACTGGAGAGCTACAAAGGACTTCCCGGTGTAACCTGGGATGGAAATTACAGTGAGCCCAAACACCATTTTTTTCACCCCAAATATTCCTCCATAATGTCCTCCAAACATCCCGTTTGCCAAATACTTATTTAATGCTCAATAAGAGCCCAACACTAGCAGGCGGCGAGGAAGATAGAAAAGATAAGATACTGTCCCTTTTATAAAAAAAATGTGTCTCCTAGTGGGACAAGACTTAGGGCCAACTAAATTTTAATGACGTCTTAGATGTTTTTAAGTTAAGTAGAAACGTCTACTCTAAAGGAACAGGAGGAGTGCCTGGCTGGCTCAGTCGGTAGAGCACACGACTCTTGATCTTGGGGTGGTGAGTTCAAGGCACACGTTGGGCACAGAGATTACTTTAAAAAAAACACATAAAAATAAAGGAACAGGAATTCCAAGAACAAAGACACGAGGGAATAAAAGAAACCCACACAAGAAAAGGAGAACGTGCAATGTTTTACTTTGGTTTGGAAAGATCAGAACGCAGAGGGGAGGCCATACGGCATGGCAAAGAGACAGAAAAAGTGATTTTCATACACTGGGGTGAATGGGGAGACTGGTTTGGTGGCCACTGCTGTTTTCTTATGAGAAAGTGAGAAATAAGGTCGACCAGAAAATGGGTTTGTGGCTGACACAATAATGGTTCTCCCCAAAGACGTCCACGTCCTGATCCTTGGAACCTGAGACTGTGTCATGTTACGTGGCTGAAGGGTGGGATTAAATCAAGTCCCTTGAGATGGAGACATTATCTGGGATTATGCAGGTACGGCCAACGTAATCTCCAGGGAGAGGCTGAAGTGTCACCCTCAGAGAGGGGATTGTGGGGGCCAGAGAGATGATGATAGGAACAGAACCTGCAGGGGCCTTACTGCTGGCTTTGGAGACGGAAGAGGCCACAAGCCACAGACTGTGAACAGCTTCTAGAAGCTGGAAAAGGCAGGGGAATGGATTCTCTCCCCCGAAGCCTCCCAGGAAGAACATGGCCCTGTCGACATATAATAAATGTGTGTTGCTTGAAGGGGGACGGAAATCGGAGCGGGAGACGAACCATGAGAGACAATGGACTCCGAGAAACACACTGAGGGTTCTAGAGGGGAGGGGGGTGGGCGGATGGGTTAGCCTGGTGATGGGTATTAAGGAGGGCACGTTCTGCGTGGAGCACTGGGTGTTATGCACAAACAACGAATCGTGGAACACTACATCAAAAACTAATGATGAAATCTACGGTGATTAACATAACATAATAAAATTAAGTTAAATTAAAAAAAATAAAAAGATAAATGTGTGTTGCTTTAAGCCACTATGTCTGTGGTGACAAATCCTACCAGTAAGAGGAAACTAATAGAGAGTCTAAGATTAGTGGCCTTGAGGGTCAAGGTCCATGATACCGTTGACAATACGGACCCATTTCAATGTATTTGGGCAAAAGAATGAAGAAGGAAATGGTGCTTTAGGGAAACCGATACGTAGCAAAGTATGAATCAGAAGACAAGGATCAGAAACAGTTAAAGCAATACTTATAAAATAGTAAGACTCTGGCTGGGGAGGGCAGAGGAGAAAGGGGTAAGTTAAATGGTGCGTAGTATAAAATTTTGAGGAATCAGCCAATGGGACTTGATGACCCTGCAAATACGGAAGGTCAGAGAAACGCAGGAGAGACACCTCAAGGTTTCAAACCTTGTGGCTTCAGTGCCTGTGACGGGGAGAGGGCGGGTGGGAAGGGCTGTCGAAGAGATGCATCTAAAAAGAGAACCACACAATAGGACCTGTCAAACTTCAAGAGGCACTGGGATGCCTCATCATGTGGGATGCTAGTTGAACAGGCAGATGACTGGGCTCCATCACAGAGATTCTGCTTCAGCGTGGCTGGGTAGCACCCAGAATCTGCATCTCAGTCAACACTGTGCTGATTCTGGGGGTCCAAAGTGCGCACTATGGAACGCACACATCAGGAAAAGCTAAAAGAAAATGGAATCAAATACTCCTCATAGCTCTGGGAGAAATGACTGATGTGACCCAAAATCTGAAGGAGGGAAAACTGACCTAACAGATAACATACCAATTTAAAGCTTTTGTAAATTAAAATAAGTATCATAGCCAAAAGGTCCTGTGTGAAAAATACTTTCAGCAAATGGCTAATATTTTATGAACAGGCCAAGCAAACCAATGGGCAAAAACAAATGAGACCACAGCAGAAAGACAATTCCAAAAGGGGGAGTACAACTCCTAAACAAACTGAAGACCTACCAATGAAAACAGCAGCAAGGCCACATACGTTGTTTACTAAGTAAACAAATATAATTGGGGGGGGTAATATTCAAACCTGTTAAGATTTTGTGATACTTTCCACATGACCTCACTGATATGAGGAATTCTTAATCTCAGGAAACAAACTGAGTGTTACTGGAGTGGTGGAGGGAGGGAGGGATGGGGTGGCTGGGTGATAGACATTGGGGAGGGTATGTGCTACGGTGAGCGCTGTGAAGTGTGCAAGACTGTTGAATCACAGATCTGTACTTCTGAAACAAATAACGCAACATATTTTAAGAAAAAAGAAAAAGAAGATAACAGGAGAGGAAGAAAAGGGGAGTATGTCAGAGGGGGAGACGAACCATGAGAGACGATGGACTCTGAAAAACAAACTGAGGGTTCTAGAGGGGAGGGAGGAGGGGGATGGGTTAGCCTGGTGATGGGTATTGAGGAGGGCACGTTCTGCGTGGAGCACTGGGTGTTATGAACAAACAATGAATCATGGAACACTGCACCAAAAACTAATGATGTAATATATGGTGATTAACATAACAATAAAAAATTTAAAAAAAAAGATTTTGTGATACTTTCAAATGTGCTGGTTGCATTTTATATCCATTATAACCATAACATAACTTGGCAACATACATCAGGGGCTGTAAAAACATCCAAACGCTTCGAGAGAGAGTGCTTCTTTTTATAATTTAGTATAAGGAAACCATCTTGAGTACAGAAAAGATTAGATCTAATTAGATCTAAAAGAATAGATCTAAAAGATTAGATCAATAATTGGAAATTTACCACGGAGCCTGGGTGGCTCAGTCGGTTAAGTGTCTGCCTTCGGCTCAGGTCATGATCTACAGGTCCTGGAATGGAGACCCGCATCAGGCTCCCTGCTCAACGGGGACCCTGCTTTTCCCTCGCCCTCTGCCGCTCCCCCTGCTTGTGCTCTCTCACTCTCGCTTTCTCTCAAATAAATATCTTCAAAAAATAATTGTAAATTTACCATGGGATGCACACAATTTCATTTAGTTCATAAAATAATCCTATGAAGTTAGTACTGTCGTTATTCCTATCCTACAAATGGGGAACCTGAGACACAGAAAGATCATGTGACTTGCTCCCAGGACTTAAGAGCCACGCAGAGGTAAAGGCAGGCTCGGGAATATTCTGCTTCTAAAGCCTACACACAGAACTTCTACACCAGAATTACTACCATGCAGGAACATGGTTAGCATAGAAGCATTCGCTTTACTAAAAAAATTCAAGAAAAGAGGGGCATCTGGCTGGCTCAGTTGGTGGAGTAATCGACTCTTAATCTCAGGGTTGCAACTTCGAGCCCTGGGTTGGGTGTAGAGATTGCTTAAAAATAAAATCTTAAAAAAATTTCAAGAAAAGGAGGAAAATAGGAATTTAATGGAAGGGAAAAAAAGAAAACACCTCTTGACTGTTCCCAAAAAATAGAAAGAAATTTGGGGCGCCTGGGTGGCTCAGTCGTTAAGCGTCTGCCTTCAGCTCAGGTCATGATCCCGGGGTCCTGGGATCGAGCCCTGCACCGGGCTCCCTGCTCAGCGGGGAGCCTGCTTCTCCCTCTCCCACTCCCCCTGCTTGTGTTCCTGCTCTTGCTATCTCTCTCTCTCTGTCAAATAAATAAAAAATAAAAATCTTAAAAAAAAAACCAAAATAAACAAAAAATAGAAATCCTAAGAAATGTGTAAACAATTGGGATATTATCTTTGCATTTTAGTATCAACAATTATAAAAATTGGGGAGAAGTAATAATCGTTAAGAACTTTCCTTAGACAACCAGAAGAACTGTAAAATGGGTAACAGTCTTAGTTTCTGCCTCAAAATTAGCCTGACAATAAGCCAGGAGGCATATTTGTCTGTCTGCAGACTATGGAGAAGAACTATGCACCTATTGTTCGAAAGATGCAAAGTGCTTGGTTAAGAACTCATGTGTATCACCTTAGAATTAACATGGGGACACTGGCCAAACACGTTTAACAAGTAAGAAATACAATGTAAAATGTCAGAAAAACCAGGACACTGACAACATGGCAAATTGCACACATGGCCGAAACAGGTGAGTATTTCAAGAAGATTAAGTAAGAGATTTGACTGAATGTAAAAGGAAAATATTTTACATAAAAACATAACACTCAAAACATATCACATAATTCCAATATGGAAACGGGGGTATCCAAATGGTCTTAAAACGGTCAAGTTCTACAACACTGCAGGAGCAATCAATAAAACTCGTTCACTCTGAGTAAATTTTTTGCTGATTTCCATCCTTAACACAATTTTACAGTCCAGATGACAGACTTCTGCTTTTTTCACACCCTACCATGATTTATACTTAACTATCTTCTATAGTCATCGTTTAGCCAAATCCCATACAATTGCACTGGGGCCAGGAAAGCAGACGTTTGGGAGCTGCTCTCTGGGCTACAATATAGAAGTCAGTCAACACATAACTACAACTCTGCCTCACGAAGCCATTTTTATTCTCCATGTCCCTGTCGGGATGTTTTAAACACGCAAAACTGAGAAATTTGACAATTTCTACCCTCAACTCTAGTAGGCCTGATTATATGATTATAAGAATAGCTAAAATTATTTTTTTCATATTTTATTTATTTATTTGACAGAGAGAGACATAGCGAGAGAGGGAACACAAGCAGGGGGAGTGGGAGAGGGAGAAGCAGGCTTCCCGCGGAGCAGGGAGCCAGATGCGGGGCTGGATCCCAGGACCCCGGGATCATGACCTGAGCCGAAGGCAGATGCTCAACGACTGAGCCACCCAGGTGCCCCAGAATAGCTAAAATTATTAACAGGAACTGCAGAATTTGAGGGAAGAGTTCAAGAAAACCTAGGACTTTTTTCTGACTCTGAGTATCTGAGAACTGCCTATCATCACTGGGGAGAAAATAAAGTCACATTAGAGAGCAGGAGAAACGCCCCTGCAGGGGTGAGAGGCATGGGAACCTCTGGTCCAGGGCGGGCCTAATTGGCAGTCACCTGCTGTGCCTGGTGTGGAGCCGGTCCCCGGGTATCTGGTGGGGACAGCGAGGTTGTGTCGAGGTCATGGTGAGCTGGGAGGTGAGGAAGGCAGCCTGCATGTGACAGGCCCCCTAGTCCACCCTCAGCTCATGAAAGGCTGAGCAGGGGTTGGAGTTCTGGTTTTAATCTTAGTGTAGGAATTTATTTCATGAAGTACCCCGCGGAAATCTCCCTAGAATCTGTTTCCTTGAAACACAAGAAAGCAAAAACAGAATCCCTCGAGAAGGTATCGAGACCCAGACTCCAGGTTTGTTCTTTTTAAGACCCCCGGGTAGGAGCTTTTGTAAAGGCTAACAGCAACATCTGGTCTAAATCCATATCCACCTGCACTGTTTCTTTTGGAAGCAAATCTGGACTTAACAAAATTTTAACTGCAGAATGACATGTATATTATTCCTTGCCATCGTCAGAGAAGAGTATAAAGAGGGAAAGAGTTTCACTAATTTCTCCATAATATCCTGTTAAAGTTTATACTCAATATTTCATTCTCCTGACTAAAAAAAAAAAAAAGTGGGGACGTTTAATTTTTAAAGAAACACTAAAGAACTTTTAATACAGAATAAGCACACTGTCTTGTCATTTATGTACTAACAGTTCCCAGAAAATTTAAGAGGTCTTTAATGAAATTAAAAGAACAGACTATATTTCTTCATATATTTACTTAGTATCTTCCCACCTAACTTCTTACCTAATAAAGTGACAGAAATGAAGAAAATGAATTAGGGCATACAGTTATGCGTGCGTTTATGTACATTCATGTATGTGTGTATATACACATAAACTTGTATATATATTCACAAGCTACGTCTAGTTATTAAGGTAATGTCAGCACCCCAATAACAATTCCTAACCTGTAAAACATTAAATTTTGGTAGAAAATAAAAAAAAAAACATTCACTCTTCTATTCTTTACTATTTCTCCCCAAACTCAGCTATTCCTTCTATATTCTTGTGTCTTTTCTCTAAGACTTGTAATGAAATGAACCCAAGAACTCGAACACCCATCTTGTCAAGTGGCCTTTACAATTCAAAAGAATTAAAAGAATTATACATGTTTTCCTTATACCCATTCACCAAAGAGTCCATGAATACATGTGCTGTATGTTACCTTTTCCAGGAACATGTAAGTGTAAGTTGCTTTTAATAAATTTCTCCCCGTAAAATCATCATCTGCTACTTTCTCTCCTTTTGGTAAAGCACATTGAGTCTATTTTATGGAGAGAGTGAGGTCTGAGTCTGATTCTCTGTGAGCTCTCACCTGCAAAAAAGCTTGCAACCTCCTATCTATTTATGTAAAAGATCTTAACAGAAAACCCACCTCCTCAGAAAGCACACCTTCGGGAGACTGAATAATTTAAAAGAAAACTTAATTCATGATCAAAGAAATCCTACTGTGCCAAGAACTATTCATGCTCTCAGAAAACAGAGAAAGCAGTCTTAACCTTATAGCATCTACCATATAAGGAAAAAGGAAAAAAAAAGTTACCTTTTTGTGCAAGGCATGAAATTCGCTGTACCTTTTTTCAACAAAATGTTTTCTTCCATTCATTAGCACTTCTATCTTAAATACCTAAGGAAAAAAAATTAAAAAGATTAATTCCACCAGTTCAAAACCCTCAAATGTCTGATGTGGTAAGTTTGTGACCATGATATATTTCATCCCTTTAATTACAGTAGCTGATCCCCTAAAACCCAGAAGACTCAGGAGACCCTGGTCCAACAGCACTGATTAATGAGCACTCAAGCCAAATGCTTTAGTTAGTACAAACTGAAGTATCCCCTTAACGTGTCTAAAAGCAACAGAAACTTAAACGCATTCACAGGCTCCTTAACTTTCTAATCAGAGCACATTCCTCCTTTAAAATTGTTTCACCAGATGAGCATGATGGTATTGAAATAAAGTGTTTGACAACAGCAAGAGCCTGGGAGAGATGGCAGGCCCCAGCATTCTGTTCTGGGTATTATGATGATGGCCATGCTGTGTCATCTATACGACAATCAGGCAAACAGCAGTGCATTTTAGGTTAATTTCTTCCTAACCTGCATATTCATCTCTAGTCTCAGCTGGGCCTATTCTGCTGTTTGCAAAACAAGGAAAATGTAGTAAAGGCTCATTTTCCCTGCATGATGCCAGTGACAGCTTGCACTCCCACCCCCAGAAGGTTGAAAGGCCAGAAGAAAAGGCTCTCTGGGTGCACTAATTAGCAAGCACTAACATGACATTTTCTTGGTTCTTAGGTCAGTGGGTCAAGACTGGGAACAAGGGATGAGAAATATCATGAAATGCTCATGAAAATACAATGTTAAGATGGGGTGGGGGCAGGATGCTTAGCAAGAAGGGAAGAGAAGGTGATCTGTTTTATTTTCAAGAGTATGTTTTTGACTCCTGTTTCGCTGAGCAAGATGTGGACAATGCCAAGATGATGGAATACTGTTCAATGAGTTAGTAAGCCTAATTTCTTGTTTCAGTTGCCCTTTTGGAAAAAACTAGAGTTGAGGTCACAGGACACGAGAAAGTATTAAAAGCATGCTAACTTTAAAGAAAACTAAAGTTAGCACATGAAACACATGGGCACACACTGTCATTATGAAAACAGACCCCCTACGGCTCTACATTTCTACCTCATATGTAAGTATGACCTTTTTGACAACTGTATCATCAAACACAAAATGTATTTGTAGATTTGTACTTCTTTGAATCAGAAACAAAATCTTGTGTTGTATGATTCAGCTTAAGAAACCTGCTTTTATTAAAGCAAATGGTAAATATTTACCAGTTTAATCAATATCTTATACTAACATTTAGTTTTTCAAGAAACCTCCCTAAAAATATTTTTCTTCGGTCAATTAGTGAAAATAGTCTCTTCTAAAAACAGATCCATACGTTTCAAAGTCTCAGAGGTACGTATACTATTTTTTAGAAAAATATTCTGTTTACTAATTCACAAAAGAAAATTCTTCTCCTTCAAAGACACTGCCAGGAATAGGAGGAGGAAAACACCCTGAGAAACACTAACAAAAGAAGCTCAGCTTCAACACACGGGCTTGGTTAATAGGACACAGAGTCCCTTTTTAGTGTCAGGCCCTGGAGTTAAATCAGGACAATGTGGGAGCAGAAGTACTTTCCATCTGCTGAAAGGCAGGAAAGAAATGAAGTTATGTTCCGAGTCTAGTTACATGAGGCGACATCCTAAAACCCACCACTTTAATTGGCACATTTGCTGCAGAGTCCACAGAAGGAGAAAGCTGAAGACTCGGAAAGGCTCAACCTACCGGGTCACCCTCTTGAAGGCCAGGGATGAGACACATTACACAGCGGCTGCCTCGTGGAATGTCATCCCTTCTATCGACCAGATGGCTCCATTACCAAGCTCCACAGTTACTTTTCAGGCACTCAATTCATGGAGGTGGCGGGGAGGGGGGCGGTTTGTACACATACACACACGCACCGTGCGTGGTGCATTTTCATGCTAATATTTTTATCCTGTTGCCATTTCAAAAATGCACAATAAACCTTAACATTGTTCAGACTTAAATTCTGGGAAAATATCTTGGAAAGGAAGTTGGTTAATCAGAATTTCCAGGACAATGTGAAGCAAGAAATGGAACCAATTCAATAAATCTTCTTTTCCTGAATTCCACAGCAGTTTTTTTTTTTTAAGAGTTTCTGATACATGTTGTCCCGCTCCCTGGAAAATCTTTTTCCTGCTTTGTTCTTCTGGCAAACTCTGAGCAGCTATTACCTACCTCTAAGATAGGGATAGCACAAGAAGATGCTGGGAAAGCATGCAGCACAGTATCTGGCATTCATTCATTTATTTATCTAGCAGATATTTACTGAGCGACTACAACGTACTCAGGACTTGCTCTAGGCTCTGGGGATTCAGCAGTGAACAAAAGAGGCAAGAGCTCAGGCTTCCAGGTGCATATATCCTATTTGGTGAGGGAGGCCAACTATAAACACATGAATGAATACAATGAAGTCAGGAAATAAAAAAGTCCTGTAGAGAACAAGGCAGCAGGGTAATGACATAGAGCTGAATGAGGGTGTGGTTTCAGACAGCACAGCGTCAGAGAAGGTCTCCCCAGGCAGTGCGGCGGCGAGAGGTACAACATCTGTACACAAATACCAGGAAAAAGTTGAATGTGGCTTTCTCTGGAGTTTCAGATTGGGAGTGGGTGGACAAAGACTTTCTTTTTCATTTCTGTTTTAAAAAAAAATTTTTTTTTTAAATTAGAGCCTAGAGCAGGGTGATTTCCATGTCTGGTCAAGATGGCGTTATCAGGGAGCAGATTTACCCTCCCACCAGAAACAACTCGAAATCTGTGGGAATGGTGGCTCTCAAGACATCAGACATGAGGAAATGAAGAAGAGTGAGCCCTATGGTCACCCAGTCGGAGCCCTGAGGGGAAGTGAGGGGAAGTCAGTTCCAAGGACAGGGTATTGGGCAAGAGTGAGCTGCACACAGAGAGGACTCCTGTGACCTACCAGAGGTCTCCCGCCAGCGTTCAGCCGAACGCTTGTCAACACGTGGGGTTGGGTAAACTTACCCAAGGACAGGAAGACATTAGAGAGAAGAGTGCTCAGAGCTCACAGATAACTGGGCACAGAGCCTGTTACCAAATGCCAGGGTAGAAAACCTCATAATTCCTGAAACATTAGTTAGAGTTCTCAGAAATGTCTTGCCTCAGTAGTGGGGCAAACTTAACAGTAGACTAAAGGCTCTTTTAGTCCAGTGTAAAAAATCTTAAAACAAGACCTAAAGAGTATAAACTGTTTCCAAGTAACTTAACCATATGCCAGGACAAAGCTTAAGAATATTTTTAGGAATCTAAAAATATCTAGGACCTAACAAGACAAAATTCACAGGGTCTGGCATCCCATCAAAAAGAGACAGGAAAATACAACTCATAATAAGAAGAAAAACCAATCAATAGAAACTGATCCAGAAATGACACAGATGATAAAATTAGTAGATGAAAGCATTAAAATCACTATTATAAGGCAGGTTCTTATATTTAAAAATCCAGAGGAAAGGGTGACGATGACCATGGGAGATACTAAAAAGACACACAGCAAGTCTGGGTCCCACTGATGAAATCAACAACATCTATGATTAAAACAAAAATAAACTGGATGGGATTTATAATAGACTAGACACTGCAGGATAAAAGGTAGGTGAGCTTAAAGACCCAGCAACAGAAACTGTCCCAAATGAAAGAAAGGGAAAAAAAAGCTAAAAAATAGCTAAACAGAGCATCAGTAAACTATGGGACAACTTGAAAGAGAAGAATATATGTATCATTGGAGTCCCCACTGGAGAGCAGAGATAGGAGACTGGGGCTGGCAGAAAAGACAAATATAGTTAAAGAAATCATGACCAAAATGTTTCCAAATTTGATGGAAACCATAACCCCACAGATCTAAAAAGACCAATGGATCCAAATACAAGAAACATGGGGGGAAAAAAAATCCAAGGCAAATCATAACTAAATTCTTTAAAACCAGTAAGAAAGAGAAAATCTGAAAAGCAGCCATGGGAAAAAAAGAGACATCAAGTAGAAAAGAAAAAAAGAGACATCAAGTAGAAACTCCATGATCCTGGAGTTCCGGGATCGAGTCCCGCATCGGGCTCCCTGCTCAGACAACATATCCAATATGGTAAGTTGGATACCATATTTCTTCAATATTTCCATAAATAACCAAGCATATAAGAGTGATTAAATGCATATATATTCCACTTATGTTTTACTGTCATAGTAATATCTTCTATGTAAAGTAGCATGTATAAAATAAAATGTACGAGTTAAGGCCAAAGTTTTAATCATTATTTTTAAAGCATTTCAGTACTTCTCCCCAGTCAAATAGCAATAACAAGAGTGACAACAAGGATTTTTCTAGCACTTTTTATGTGCAGGCACTGCTCCGAGCTCTTTGCTCATAATAACCACTCATTTAGTTCTCACCACCCCAAATGAAATAGGTAGCATTATCTCCATTTTACAGGTCAGGAAACTGAGGCAAAGATTAAGTAACTTGACCATAGTAGAGCTGCATTTTGAACCCAGCAACCTGGTCCTGAACCTGCCCTTCTAACCCCTGCACAATACTGACTGACTCCCAATGAACAGAGAGATTTCTTTAGATAGCCCCATTTCTTGGGGGAAATGTTCTGGAGTAAGGACAACACCTTCCATTCATTTCTCCCTGGAGGTTCTGTCCCCTAGATGGGCTTCTCAGGAGCATAAGACACTTGGCAAGGACAGGGCTTGTGGTGTCATGAGGTCTTTACCCTCAACTCTTTGGAGGCTGTGCTCCTTTCAATGGAACCAGACCACTGATCTCTATAAAAAGCATACAACTTTGTAGAGTAGAAGGGTACTTTTTTATATTACCTCCTCCTGTCAGGATCTGTGCCCACACTGCCCCCTCAAACTCCTTATACTGTGGTTCCAAATGTTAGCTTGTATGGTTTTCGCTTAAAAAAAAAAAAATAGTATGTACTCATCAAAAAACGTTTCAAAAATTCCAAAGACTGTAAACTTAAAAGTATAAGTTTCTTATATAAGAGACTTGTATAAGTCCGTGCCAACTCAAGAAGGATCTTAAATATCCTTTCACGAACTGTCCCCATGCATATAAGCTCTGTATGTACACATGTATACAGAATTTGTTACTTTCTTACACAACTGTAGCCACATCATACAGTCCTAATACCTCACTTCTTCTACAAATTTTTTTACCTTATTTTATTTATTTAGTACATGTTGAACATCTTATCAGCGCATTTTGCAATGCCTAACTCTTTAATGGCTACCTAGTACTACTATGTATAATTGTTACCATACTTTATTTAATCAGGACACTAAGGGAGATATTAAGTCACTGTACTATTTTGTACCATACATATTCATGTATGTTTATATACATATATAAGTATATGTTTATATATGTATGTATATGTGTATGTTTATATAGTTGATGCATGAACAATACAGGGGTTAGGGGTACCAACCCCCCATGCAATCGAAAACCCATGTATAACTTTTGACTCCCCAAAAACTTAACTACCAATAGTCTACAGTTGACTGGAAGCCTTCCTAATAGCATAAACAGTTGATTAACACTATTTATATGTTACATGTATTGTATACTGTATTCTTACAATAAAGTAAGCTGGAGAGAAGAATATGTTAAGAAAATCATAAAGAGGGGCTCCTGGGTGGCTCAGTCGGTTAAGTGTCTGCCTTTGGCTCAGGTCATGATCCCAGAGTCCTGGGATCGAGTCCCGCATCGGGCTCCCTGCTCAGTGGGGAGCCTGCTTCTCCCTCTCCCTCTGCCTGCTGCTCCCCCTGCTTGTGCTCTCTCTGTCAAATAAATAAAATAAAATCTTTTTAAAAAAGGAAAAAAATCAAAAAGAACAAATACATTTACAGTACTATACTATATTTATTGAAAAAAATCCACATAGAAGTGGACCCACACAGGGCGCCTGGGTGGCTCAGTTGGTTAAGTGACTGCCTTTGGCTCAGGTCATGATCCTGGAGTTCCGGGATCGAATCCCGCATCGGGCTCCCTGCTCAGTGGGGAGTCTGCTTCTCCCTCTGACCCTCCCCCTCTCATGTGCTCTCTCTCTCTCTTTCTCTCTCTCAAATAAATAAAATCTTTAAAAAAAAAAAAGAAGTGGACCCACACAGTTCAAATACACACTGTTCCATGGCCAACTGTATATGTTTATGTATTTTATTGTTGCTGTAAATGTAATTACTTACACACACACACGATAAATTACCAAAAACTTTGCCAAATTTACCCCCACTCAAATCTACAAAGTTACACAACAGCTAACAGGATATGGAATGCCTGGCCCATCCTAACCAACACTTGATATTAGTCACTTTGGAAGCTGATAAGCGAAATGAGAATTAATTGGATGTATTTTAACCAGTGTGTACAGTGGCGTAAGTTTCCATTCCGACTATCTCATATAAAATCACACAGAGGTCCCACCTCCCTGTCTCACCATCTATTCTTGGAGATAAGGCTTGTCCTCAAAGATTTCCAGAAATCCCTCTGTATAAAGCAAGGAAGGCTTCACGTAACTAAAAAGACAGATTAAGGCTTCCATTTAGGTTTGCTTAAAAAAAAAAAAAAAAAACCACACACACACACACATCACAAATTATATTATTCATGTGACTAAATTCTAGCCATAGTCCTGGGAACATTATTAAGTCATTAAATTTAAGTTGAAAAGGAAAACAGATATGTTAAAGACAAGATTTCCATTCCTAAGTGCAGTTTTGATTACATGTTCGAGCCGATTTTTTTCCTTTGTGATAGTATCTCTGCAATTAAACTGGAAGTCCATGATAAAATATTTCAAAATTTGGGTCTACACCCAATTTTCCATGGATATATTTTAAGAAATAAACTTAAGCTAAAGAAGGACTTAACCCATATTCTAAGTTGAATGGCCTCCTGACTTCAGAAGCTCATACTTCACAAAGTTATTCACTTCTAATCAAAGCAAAAACAAAGTTTTTCCTTTAACAGGCTAAAAATATCTAATAAATAATTTAAATGCCTTCCAACTACAGTGGAGATTCTATATACAAGTAAAGCTTGGGGTGCCTGGGTGGCTCAGTCAGTTAAGAATCTGCCTTTGGCTCAGGTCATGATCCCAGCGTCCTTGGGATCGAGTCCCATGTTGATCTTGCTCAGCGGGGAGTCTGCTTCTCCCTCTCCCTGTCTGCCACTCCCCCAGCTTGTGCTCATGCTCTCTCTCTCTGTCAAAAAAATAAATAAAATCTTTTTAAAAAGCACATACAAAATAAATAAATAAATAGATAGATAAATAAATAAAGCAAGCTTAAAGTCCAGTGCTCCAAGTGGTTTGGGTCACAAAATTGTTATGCTGAGAACATGAGACATACACAAAGGACAACTACCAGCTTCAAATATGACTCTTCTTATGTATGTTTTCATACTTGCTCATTTAGAACAACATGCCCCAAATATTAACTCTGGGCTTGAAATAGTCTCTTTCTTTCTTTCTTTTTTTTTTTTTTTGATTTTATTTATTTATTTGAGAGAGAGAGAATGGGAGAGAGAGAGCACATCAGAGGGAATAGGGTCAGAGGGAGAAGCAGACTCCCTGCCGAGCAGGGAGCCCGATGCGGGACTCGATCCTGGGACTCCAGGATCATGACCTGAGCCGAAGGCAGTCGCTTAACCAACTGAGCCACCCAGGCGCCCTTGAAATAGTCTCTTTCTTGACTAGGAATAAGCAAGAAAGATAAAATAAAATTTAAAAGGTTGTTATTTCACTTACAAAAAGTTATACCTCTAAAAGACCCATTTACTGTGTGCCTATTGTGGGCCAGGCTCTTAGCAGGTATGAATTCACATGACAGTTCTTTTATGAGGGAAAGATCGTCAGAAACCCTCTAATTATAAATTATTATGATATTCAATGACTAGGTATACAGTTCAATAAAACCAGTGTAAAAATTTAATTTGTTCTTATTCTGAGCCTTAAATCATATTTCCTCTAATCCAAGATGCCACATTGATCAACTGAGAGACATTATTAATTTTATTATATTTGGTTGCAGAGAAACTGCTAATAGCTTTCTTCATGCCTTAGAAAACATGTAAATTTCATGAATTTTAAAATGTTTTTAAGAAAAAGGTAAACTGTTTCAAATAAACCACTGCTTAAGGAAAAAGAACAGTTCTATAAGTAATTGCCACTAGAGAACATCTCTGTAAGAACTGGGCATGAATAAATGTGTTTATTTTTTTAAAATGCTTCTTTGCAAAGAAAATTCATGACATCTTTTGGGGTGACCCCCCAAGTAAGAAAAATCTCTGATGAAAAAACAAAAAATAATAAGAAAACAAACTTAGAACAAGAGTAAATACCAAAGACAAAAGAAATCTAAGTTTCCTAAGCTGGGAAGATCAAAAGTATTTACCGTATCACAGGGAAAAATAAGGTATCTACCTACTCTGGGTTTTTTTTTTTTTAATTACAATAATGAAGAAAAAAAAAAAACACTGGCAAAATACAGATAAAAAAAGCAGGAACAAAGATTAAGATGACCCCAAACTTTTTCTCTGCCACCCTAAATGCCTCCCCTACAAAATGTGGACCAGTGTCAGCAAAGTTTTATTAGAGAATTATTTCATAATCATCCAAGTTATTATGCACATGGAAAGGCACAAAAAGGCCACCTTGGCTGTGGGCAAACTCAGAAAATGAATAACCCACACGTACTTTTTTTTTTTTTTAAGATTTTTAATTTACTTATTTGAGAGAGAGAGCGCACACGCATGGTCCATTCGAGTGGGGAGAGGGGCAGAAGGAGAGGGAGGATCCTTGAGCAGACTCCCTGCTGAGGGACCTGGGGCTCGGTCCCAGAACCCTGAGATCATGACCTGAGCCAAAACCAAGAGTTGGCTGCTTACCCAACTGAGCCACCCAGACACCCCAACCCCCCACAAACTTTTTGCAAAAAATTACTGAAGATGTAGAATTATTGTCAATGGATAGATGAAGCACAACAAAGAACTCAAAAATATTTAAAAGTAACATATTTGTATATATTTAATATATATACTTATTTTTATATATTTATGCTTTATATAGTTTTAAATATATTTAATATATTTTAATATTTTAAATGTATAATTTATATTTGATATCTAAAATATGATATACAATAAAATAATAAATATATATAAATATATACTAAAGTATATATCAAAAAGTATATTAAAAATAATACAAAAGGCTAGCCATTGTTTTTGTCACCATTAAAGACTATTTTGCGGGGACACGGAAAATGAATACAGAGGCAGGCAACATTATCCAGTGCCTACTATCAGGAGGAGGCTGAGGACATCCCCCAGCAGGAAGCACACAAGGGTTCCATGATCACATGGACACAGCTTCCTCACAGGCTACTCTGTTGCTCGAGTCTACACAGAAAGCACTTGTGGCTGAAGTATTTGGTACACAGACAAATAAGAGTCTCCAGAAATCCACAGAAAACCTGGTTTGAAATTTTAGTTTCATATGCCTTCAAGGTTTGATGGTAAATGATCTCTAACACAGAATTCCACACCCAGGCAAATTTTCCACAAAGAGAAGGTAAAGTGCTCTTTTCAGATACACAGGAACATTTTATAGATTATGTAGACTCTGATGACATTTTCTTTGAAGTTACTTCTTAAAAATGGAATTTAAAGGAGAAGCCAAAAAACTGTGCCCCTAACCTAGAATGAAAATGCTGGAAAAATCCTAAAATGGCAGCTTGGTAGCCTGAAAAATATTCAAATTAGAGTAAGAAGCCAGAGGGTTCCAAGAAGCATGCCGAAGAAAATGGGTATGATTAATATCAATTATAGATAATAAGCCTCTAGTGATGGTGTCAAGATGTTCACCTCTGTGAAGGAAAAAAATAAAAAGCCGCTTAAAAATTCCAAGAAAACCAACCAAACAAAATGGATACAATTCCAAATACAATTCCAGTATACAATTCCAAATATAAAGCAAAATAAATGTAACAAGATTTGGTACAGCCCAGAGAAGAGTGGCTGTTTGAGATAATGCTGGGAACAGTCTCCACTGAGCAGATTTTATAATTTATAAGGGGACATTTCATCCTCCACTTGATTACACAAGTGAAAATATCATAAACATACATACAAACACATATAATATTGGGAACACCAACTATTGTACTCAGTTTTTAGAATCAACCTATACAACATAACACAATTCTTTTCATAGAACAGATTGTAAACATTTTTTTGTCAATATAAAAGGTAATGATGTAACTAGCAGAAAACAGGAGGTGAATGGGGAAAGAAAGCAAATGGGGTACAAATTGTTTTCATCTTATATAACTGGTAGTCAAAGGATACTGCGAAAAATTGGTGAGGGAAGTGCTTCAAGTTACAATGTAATAAAGTCATGATGTTCATTTTTACTGATGAAACTGAAATCAATACATAGTGGGAACTGAGTAGGGAGGGGAGATAATACAGGGGTGTGTAAACTCAGTTTGCATTTCAAAGTGGAGGGACACTAAAGATTTTCCAAGACTGAGACATCAAAAAACAGAGCTTTGGATATACTATTTAGAGTCTGGGTGCTTAAAACAAATAAGCAACGATTTAACTAACTTGTGGCTCTAGAAGGTGTTAGATACATGTTGTCTTTCCTTTTACATGTTTATGTAGTATGGGAAGTTTTTCCATGTGTATATATATTGCTTTCAAATATCCTAATAATGACATTGTCTCTGCTAAATGTTTTAGTTTTAAATCTCTCTGGTTATAAAGGGAAAATTTTTTTTGAGTTTAGTGATATTTATAGAATTACAGGTTTTCAGTCTAAACCCTAGTACTGACTAATTTTAGCTGCAGCTGACTGATTATTTGATTATGAAGTCTTCAGTTTTCTTTTCCTCTTAAGCTGTATCTGTATGACACAAATCCAATCAATCACTTCAGGGTGAGGGGAAAAATGCACTCAAATACACCAGGTCATACATGTTGATTGGCTAACATAGTTTTTCATTAGTTTTGATATCATATAACTTTGACTTAGACTTTCTGTAGAAAGTGAATAGTGATGGTTCTTTGCTTACCTGAACTGTCGTGACAATACATCAAATATTATGTTAAACAAGCATTCCGAAAGATAGATGCTTTATAAGCTCTATTATTCTCTCTTATATCCTGCTTTGAAAGAAGGAAAAGAGATAAATTTTATCTGCACTACTTGGGCAAATCTCTAAATATCCTGGAGCCATAATATCTCCATTAATAAAATAAGAATAATAAAAGGATGTCACACTGTATTAGTTTGTGGGATAATAAATGTCTTGGTGCTTTCTGAGATGCTTGGAAATGGAAGGAATGATTGCTAATTATGAAGTGGGGCAACAAAGTGTCCAGCAGGAAGCACAGAATGGTCTTCATGAGCATTTGAGGACCGCCTTCTTCACGGGTTGCCAGAGGAAGAGACTTGTGGTTGAAACAGCTTGTCATATATAGAAGAGCAAAAAGAATCCATCATATTTCCCTCAAATTATCTATCTATAAATGGCATCTCCTTATCACAAGCTCATAGCTTCTACAAAAAGAAGCAACTCTTCCATCTGCCTCCAAAATCCTCCACAATCTGCCCCAACCCATCAACCCATCTTGTGTTCCAAAGCTGTCCTGTAGCCAATCACAGACAACTCCATCCTAGGTCCTCCCTAATCGAGGCACCAATTGCACAGAGCATGCTCACCTACCCTAGTGCTTCCACTCACAAGTGAGCCTTTCCAGGCCCAGGAGTCCCATCCTAGGGTCCATCCAGCCTCTACTCCAGAGCCTTCTGCAGCTTTAGGCATCACTGTCTTCCATACCTTCCCCTTAAACAGATCATCTAAATGGCATAATCTTATTATTTAAAGTGCAGTCATATTCTTTAAATTTCAGCCAATGTATTCCTATCAACTATTTCATATTATACGTATTATATGCCCCAAATAAACTGGACTCTTTTTTAGGAGAAAATAATCACCAAGAAGAACCTACAACACTGTTATAAGGAAGCATTTATAATATACACTAATTGAAAAAGCAGGAGAAAATATTTTATCCATACAAAGCTGTTGACTATATAAAATACGCATAACAGATGACAAAGGACATCAGTCAAATGGATGTCTGAGAGACAGAATTACAAATTATTATAATTTTCCCTATAATCTACATTTTTTCATTAGAGCACACATACATTATTCTTATAATTAGAAAAATTTTATCTAAATTGTATCTAATTCTGCCTTCTGAAGTCCTACTGGAGTAAATGTAATAAATGACAATTACTCATTTTTTTTAAATGTCTTTTTTTTTTAAAGATTTTATTTATTTATTTGAGAGAGAGAATGAGAGAGAGAGAGAGCACGAGAGGGAAGAGGGTCAGAGGGAGAAGCAGACTCCCCGCTGAGCAGGGAGCCCAAGGCGGGACTCGATCCCAGGACTCCAGGATCATGACCTCAGCCGAAGGCAGTCGCTTAACCAACTGAGCCACCCAGGTGCCCAACAATTACTCATTTTTTAACACAAACATCAAGATCATACAAAATTCATTTATGTAATTCCTCAGATATTTACTGGACATCTTCTATATGCCAAGTACTTTGCTATGCTCTGTATTAGTAACAATAGCAATAGCAGCAACTAACATTTTTTTTAAATGTTGCTCTTTTATTAATTTATTTTTATTTTCAGGAGGCTCCATGCCCAGTTTGAGACCCCGAGATTAAGAGTTGCATGCTCTACCGAGCCAGCCAGGTGCCCCTAACATTTTTGAGTGCTTCCTATGTACTGTGCACTAAAGCACTTTCATTTATTAAATGGCTTAACCTATAAGAAACCCTGTGAGGTAGGTACTATTATTATTCCCACTCAAAATGCAAGGAAACCAAACCATGGAATGGATTTATAAACTCACATAGTCTGGTTCCACAGTCCACCATCAACTAGCTATAGAAACGGTGGCAAGCAAACCCCTCATCCTAGCCTAGTTCAGGTGCCTGAACACTAGAAAGAAAGCAATTAATAAAGTAGCCAAAACAATATATAATTCTGATGTATGATACAAACTATAAAGGCAAAGTATAAAAAGCTCTCTGAGCCGTACTCAATATAAAACATATATTTTTAAAAATCTATGTGCATTAAGGGAAAATAGGATTTACTCTCGGGAATCCGGGAAGCTTTCCTTCAAGAGCTGATGTTTCTGAACAGACCTAGAGTAAAGGTAGGCAAAGAGGAAGGGGACACACTAGACAGAGCAAGTGCAAAGGCCCTGAAGCAGCAGGTGACAGGAGGGAGCAGTTGAGTGCAGTGCAGCCAGCATGGAAGGTCAGCATCCATTAGAGGCTGGACAGAAGACAGTGAGCTCCATTCAATGGCTTGACAAGGACAATTACCTAGCATGCGTCAGGCTCCGTTCTAATCCCTGGAGACGCAACAGTGACAGACCCTAAGATCCCCAACAAAGCTTATTTACATTTAAATGGAAGAGGGACACAGACAATCACAGAGGTAAATGCAGATTGGCTGGTAAATGCTACCAAGGAAAACAGATCCAGGTAATGAGGACAGAGAGGGCCTGGAGGAGAGAGCATGAATGGCTGTTATGCGGGGTGGTCAGGCAAGGTCTTACAGATAAAGTCCTATCTGAGTAGAGAACTTGTATGAGTCTTCTCTTCCTGCTGTACAAACACAACGCTCCATTTCTTCTCTCATATTTGTAGGGGTGAGAAGTCCAGTGTACTTGGCTGGCTTCTCTGCTTCAAGTCTCATGGGGCTAAAATCAAGGTACTGGTGGGGCTGCGTTCCCTTTGGGGGTTCACTGGGAGAAAAGGTTTCCACTTCCTTGTGGTTACAGGACTGGGGTCCCTGTTCCCTTGCTGGCTGTGAGCTGAGTACACAGCTGCCAGCTTCTAGAAGCTGCCTGCATTCTTTGGCTCGTGGCCCCCTTTCTCCATCTTCAAAGCCAGCAACAACAGTCCTTCTCAGGTGTTCTCTGATCTGCTCTTCTGCTGCTGCTTCCACTTTTAAGGACTCACGTGACGATGCTGGGCACAGCCAGATAATGCAAAAATAGGCTCCGTAACCTTAACCACATCTATGATGCCCCTTCTGCACAGAAGGTGACAGGTCTGGGGACCAGGATGTAGACATCCTTGGAGGTCCATTATTCCCTTTCCATAGGCCTGAAGGAAGTGAGAATATCTGGGGGTGGGCAGAGGGGCTCCACGCAAATCCCTGACATGTTTGTGAGCCTGGAGCGATCAGGAGGGAGGAGGGTTAGTTAAAGAGGTCTGAGTAGTGGTGCGGAGAGGTGAGTGAAAGCAGAAACAAGAGGGCAGCCTGGTAACTGAAAGTGGAGTCTGTTTACAAAATGAGGACTCAAATATAACGGTGAGCTCTGGGGTCTGAGCAAGCAGATGGATGGTGGTGCCATGCTGAGCTGGGAAGACTGGGCATCAACCAATCTATGGCAGTTAAAGGGAGCTCATGGTAAGTCCGAGATGCGTGTGAGACACCAAGGGAAGATATGGAGCAGCAATGAATGTAGACCCTGGGTCTCAGAGATATAAATTTGGAAGTCATCAGAGTGTGAATGTAATTTAAAGCCAGAAGACCGGATCTGATCACGTAGGAAGAGATGCTTATTTAGGGGTGTTGAGATCATAATGGGGTTTATGGTTTTAACATTGTAGCAATGAGAAGCCTCTGCTGCATTTTAAAAAGCTTTCCTCTTCCAAATCAAACTTCTCCAGCTCCTAGAGCTGTCCTTCAGATGACCTGTTGTTCCGGTCCTGCACTACGACCATCTTTTGGAGAAAACACAGTTTGGCACTGTTTCTTCTAAAATGTTGAATCCAAGATGTAAGGAAATACAGGCATTCCCCAATTAATGAATGGATTGCATCTCCAAAGTCCATAGTTGAAGTGGTATAAATCTCAGCAAGGATTTTCTCATAGAATAAGTCTAAAAGATTCCAACCCATTAAAAAACCCCTAGTTAGCCCATAATCTGCATAAATTACAGTATTAACATTATCATTTCGCCCATCAGATTCGCAGTGTAACACAGTGGTTAAAAGTTCTAGATCTTGGGTGCCTGGGTGGCTCAGTTGTTAAGCGTCTGCCTTCGGCTCAGGTCATAATCCCAGGGTCCTCAAATCAAGCCCCACATCGGGGTCCCTGCTCAGCGGGAAGCCTGCTTCTCCCTCTCCCACTCCCCCTGCTTGTGTTCCCTCTCTCGCTGTGTCTCTCTCTCTGTCAAATAAATAAATGAAATCTTTAAAATAAATAAATAAAAATAAAAGTTCTAGGTCTTGAATCAAACTGCCTGGGTTTGAATCCTGTCTGTTCTCTTGCTCTCCACCGGGCTCTATTAACACTCCATGATTTGGGGCAAGTTATTTAACATGTCCCAATGTTAAATGTCAAGTTCCTCGGCTACAACACAGAGCTTCTGAAGGTACCTTTCAGACAGGTTTACCATAAGGATGAAATGTGATGATCAATGTAAATAATTTGCCCCACTGTCTGGCATTTAGCAGGAATCCAAACAAGAATGTCACCTGCTGAAGTCATTATCAACATCTAGTCATGGCTGCAACTGTTTCTCTGCCAAAGCGGCCCTTGGCAATCCTCTATCAGATCACACTACTCCCCTGCTGACATGTTTCCAGTGGATTTCCATCACTCCTAGAATTCAGGTCCTCACCCCGCACTACCAGGCCCCACACCCCTCAGCTCCACAGCCCATCCCATTTCTCTAGCACACCCCTCTTCCTCCCCCTGGCCCAGCTGTGCCAACCTCCTTGCTGACTATCAAAGGTATGGAGCACATTCCCAACTCTAGGATCTGAAGTGCTTCTACCTGAAAGCTTTCCCCTCATTTTGTTCAACTGCTGTTCCCAGTCACTTTATCTGAGGGGTCACACTACTCCATCTAAATCACCGACTCTAGTCCTCCCCATTCTTGATCCCCAGACCTGGCCTTATTTTTCCGCTTTGCACGTGTGCCATAGGTTAGCAGTCTCACACACACACACACACACACACACACGCACGCACGCACGCACAATCACACAACGTTGGTTGGTTTATTGTCTGTTCTTCCACTAAATTCCAAGCTCCATAAGGACAGGCACCTCACCTATTTTGTTCACTGTTAGAGCCCCACTGTCTTCAACAGCACCGGGCAACAGAACAGGCTGAATCTACGATGTAAATGAGGAAGGAAAGAGAGAAAGAACACGTGAGCAAGTAATTAACAGGAGGACAACACACTGGGATGAACATGACTGCACCTCAGGTCAGCTCAGCAGTCTTACTGCAAAAAACGTAAGATGAGTTATTTTTGTTAGGAAGAACAATCAGTAAGTTAGGCATGACAGAGGCAGATTCTGCAGAATAAGATGGTTTCTTACAGAAAATCTGTTGTAGTTGGTCAAAAGAATACTGTTCATGAGGACCTGAAGGCGATGAAGATAGTTTTGAAATAGAACTCTTTTATTAAAAAGAAACTGGTAGTCTTTTTTTTTCTAGTTTGTATTTCACTTTCTAAGGAAACTATCAGTCTTGGAGTGCCTGGGTGGCTCAGTTGTTAAGCGTCTGCCTTCGGCTCAGGTCACGAGCCCAGGATCCTGGGATCGAGCCCCGCATCGGGCTCCTTGCTCAGCGGGAAGGAGCTTCTCCCTCTCCCGCTCTCTCTGCTTGTGTTCCTTCTCTCACTGTGTCTCTCTCTGTCAAATAAATAAATAAAATCTTAAAAAAAAATAAAGAGGGGCGCCTGGGTAGCTCAGTCGTTAAGCGTCTGCCTTCGGCTCAGGTCATGATCTCAGGGTCCTGGGATCGAGCCCCACATCAGGCTCCCTGCTCAGCGGGAAGCCTGCTTCTCCCTCTCCCTCTCCCACTGCTTCTGTTCCCTCTCTGTGTCTCTCTCTGTCCAATAAATAAATAAAAAAATCTTAAAAAAAATTAAAAAAAATAAAGAAACTCTCAGTCTTAATAATTAGTACCATTTTATGTAATATATGGTGATTAACATAACAATAAAAAATTAAAAAAAATAATTAGTACCATTTTGTAGAAGCTACACGATATGGCAGATAGACCAATCCAGAGTCAGACACACCTGACATCCAGATCTGCCACTTGCTACTTGTGCTTCCTTACAGATGTGGCTTATCCACTTTGAGCCTTAATCTCCTCATATGTAAAATAAAGAAGATAATACCCACTGTTTGGGGCTGGTGATGGAGTAAATAAATAAGACAAGGTATATAAAGCATTTAGCACCCAGCCTGGCATATGGTTGGTACCCCATACATTCTAGTATCTTCCTGAGTACCATTGGGTTTCTTACAAATCTAAATGGAATCTGAGGCTATTAATTGCCTTTATTTCTCCAACACACCATGAAGTACCATGATGCACTAGGCTTATTTCTTAAAAAAACATATTCTTAACAACAAAAAAACCATGCAAAAGATCAAAAACTTTAAAGCATTCTCTATATAGATATACATACACACAAGTACATGTACATTTATATATATAGATATGTAGGCAGATACAATTTTTTTAACCAAAAAGGTGTAAAGAGTAAGCTTGAATGGCTGAAAATTACTGGCCTCATTCATGATAAGTCAGGCTCCATATTTCTATAGGACCAAGAAGATGAAATCCAAGATCCTCCTGTGTTCTCCCAATACTCCCAATACATTTATTAGACCTCAGAAAGGGAAGGCTGCTTGGCTTTGAAATATGGGCAGAGAGCAGGTAGAGAGGGACAAGCTCTATGCCCATGAAAGGATGCAGACCATTTTGTTAATTCTACAACTTAAGATCCTAAAAAGACACCCCGTTGTTCCTGTTGAGGGCAAAGAAGCTTCTTCTGTTCTACTGACAGGTGCTAGAGAGGATCTGTCTGTATTTTTAAAATGCCCACCTACAAGAAGAAAGTAAGCTCTTAAAGACTATAGAACTCTAAGTCTTCTTTCAAAGCTCAGAATTTCAATCCTTCTTAAGAAAAAATATTTATCAAGTGTTTTACTGTCCCAATATAAGCTTGGTTTAAAACTGTTACACTTGGGGGGCGCCTGGATGGCTCAGTCATTAAGCGTCTGCCTTTGGCTCAGGTCATGATCCCAGGGTCCTGGGATAGAGCCCCGC